>NW_026924240.1:0-23831 GCF_032062105.1 Saccostrea cuccullata | reverse complement strand
GCATAGTACTATGGTAGACACTGCTATCAGAGCCTCGTCCTCCATTTTTCTTATTTTGACAGAGAGAGAAATATGACGGGGAAAACACGTTGGAATACGTAGTTTATTTACAATCTTATAAGATATGTATTAGCGTGAGTACAAGAAAGTATTATAATACAAAAGTATTATGATACTTGTATTATACTACAAATCTCATCGTGTATACCGGCCTTTACGTGGAAAGGAAGTATGCTTTCTCTTGTTCAAAAAATTGGTCATATGTACGAGGGACTTTCAATAAATAATATCATTAGCTCGATGACATACAACATAGAAATCATATGACATTAAGCTTGACTTTCTCCAATTATTGAATCTTTTATGAATTGATAACAGTTTATGTGACCACTTTCCATCGCATTACTTTATTGTGGGAAGATGCAATTATTCCGTAACGTATGATGAAACGATTCCTCATGGAGTTTTTACATGGAGATTTGACCAAGGTAAGTTAATGTCGTATTTGTATGTTTTAAACGCAAAATATCCCTGATTCTATAAGCCGTTGCATTATAGGAATGACACAGGCATCTGTTGACATAACGGACAATGTCTAGTGGTGCGCCGATTTCTTAAACACTTTGCACTTATTCATAGAACTTTTTTCCCAATCAAGTTACAAAATCAGCTACAAGTTAACAATAATGAAAATTCGTTGTTTTTCCATTTCATTCTAGAATTTTGATGAAAATATTTATTAAATCGCTTTAAAAATGGGTTTTTAGAAGTAACGTATGATGCAACAATTCTAATCATCAGTAACGTGCGATGCAACTATTCTTGAACAATCGTATTATTAGACCAATATGTTGGATTTCTTTACTAGTACACGTTTCAAAGTAGGGTTATAAAATTACTCATTGCTTTCATTTTATCACAGAATACCAAATGGTTTAAGAAAAAACAAAACTTGACTATAAAAACGGCTAAAAGAAATAAAAGTATTGAAAGTACTGAAAGCAGAGCTAAATTGCTCGAGTTTAGTGTCTGATCCCAAATTAGTATACATTTATTTTTTTTCCTTTTGACCATTGATTTTTAACAGGTAGAGTTTGTATGATTATGATTTAAAACAATATTTCGTTTACCCAGACCTAAACCCAGTCTAGTTCAGACCTCAATGTTTTGATTTTAAGATTTATTTCCAAGAAATTCTCGCATATTTTCAGCTCAATGCGCATTTTTCCTGATATTTTAAAAATTCAATCTTGGATTTGTTAAAATATTGCACATGTGTATTTTCTAGACATTCTTTTAGTTTCAAACAAACAGTAATTTTATCGCCAACTACATGTAGAACACTGATACATGTACATTGTCATGCGACTCCGCGCATGCTAATTCTAAAAATTCCAATTCACCATCCTATTAATTTGCTTTAAATCGAAACAGAATATAACCACAAACATAACGTAGACGAAAACGACATGAAACGAAACTCTTTCAACATTTCAAGAAGCTGGCGCTATTGAAAATAATTCGCTTACAATAGGCATTCAGCAGCGTATGCGCACAAATTATTATTATATCACGATTATCCCAATAAAGCATTGTCATTTCATCCCCTGACCCAACTCCGAAAAGACATAGGCGTCATAACTGGGGGGGGGGGGGGGGCTTAGCCCCCCTTTTTTTCCAAATATATACTTAGTGCAGATATTGAACATTGTTTCGAAGGTTTAGCCCCCCATTTTCAACAGACACGTCGCGGTATAGGTTTAAGTGGTTGGTGTTTGGAAAAAGAATTTGGTACTGAAGTTCGAAGCTAACCCCCCCCCCCCTCTACGAAATAGGATATTCGTCTTAGAAAAATGGACATTATCTTCTCTTTTTTTTTTGCTTGTCGGGTTTTTTTTTTAGAAGGTTCAGAATTTTTTTTTACACTTAATTAGCCCCTCACTTTCAATTTGCTTCCGACGCCAATTAAAGGATAAAATTTTCTACCCCATTTATATCAAAAAAACGACTTGTATCAACGACTTGTTGATACCCCAAACAGAAACACTGCAAAAAGTCCCCAGTGTGCATTATTAGAGAATGATTGGACATTGAGTGAAGGTTATGGTCATAAAGAAATCCAACATATTAGTCTAATAATACGATTGTTTAAAGAACAGTTGCATCGCACGTTACTGATGATGGGAATCGTTGCATCATACGTTACTTCTAAAAACCCATTTTTAAAGCGATTAAATAAATATTTTATTTATAATTCTAGAGTGAAATGGAAAACAACGAATTTTCATTATGGTAAACTTGTAGCTGATCTTGTAACTTGATTGGGAAAAAAAGTTCTACGAATAAATCGAACTTTTAAGCCTCTTTTTTATGAAAGTGCAAAGTGTTTAAGAAAACGGTGCCTTTTTGGACATTGTCCGTTATGTCAACAGATGCCTGTGTCTTTCCTATAATGCAACGGCTAACACAATTAGGGCTATTTTGCGTTTAAGGCATACAAATGCAACATTAACTTACCTTGGTCAAATCTCCATGTAAAAACTCCATAAGGAATCGTTTCATCATACGTTACAGAATAATTGCATCATAGTAACGCTATGGCAAGGTGAGATCGGAATCAAGGGCTATTCAATCGAGACACTGCATTAACAATGAACGGTCAAGAATCAGTAAACAACAGTAAAATTAAACGCTTCATTAAAGCAGCTGACAACTTGTTAATATCCAAAAAATACATTAACTGAAAGATGTGACATTTACAGCAACTGGTGTCTGTTTTATACACACATGAACAGGTGGATTTCAATAAACAAAATATATATAATGGGCATCAAAAAAGGGTACCGTCCTATGCAACAAGGACTTACAACAGCCAATGTATATTTCTGAAAATTCAACAAATTATCGCTGATGATGTTTTATTGACTTTAAGTCACATAGCAAAATTGAAAGACATCATTTTGGGGGTAGTTCACTCTGTTTTAAAGAAACATTTGATAGTAAAAGTTTAATACCCAAAGGTCACCCTATGTTTTGATAAAATGAGTGAAAACGACAGCGTGTAGGAATATCTAAACTTTTTTTTTTATCAAAAATGGTACTTATCCACGTTTGTCTGAAATTCAAACAGATAATGAAACTTGAATCCATTTTGCTTTAAACCCTCAAAACAAATTTATAACTAGTGCTAATTGTAACGGGGACCGTTACAGATGTTCCCCAAATGCTCCCCAACTCCCTTTTGGTGCCATATTCCCTGTAAGCTTCATTAAATAAGACAAACTCTATGCATCTGAGATTTTAACAACATTTACAAAGAAGTGTACAAAAATCATTTAAACTTTAGCATTGCACGCGTGCACATGAGAATGCATTTGCGTCATGACCATATCATCTTGTCTACACAATCTATATTTTTAATACACTGAATATTAAAGTATTTAATCCAAAATTATTAAAAAAATACGCTCATTCAAGTAATATGTTTGATTTTACTCATTTCACGTGCACGCACGTGCATACATGAGCATGGTGACCATACCTTCTTGTAAAAGTCCATTACATCTATCTATGTTCTAAATTCCACCCCGTTTGGGTGAAAACTAAGGGAGTCACAACTGTTTAAAGTTTCAGCCAATCAGATTGCAGCACATGTACACGCACGTGTATGCATGTGCATGGTGACCATACCTACTTGTAGAAGTCCATCATATCTATCTATGTTCCAAATCCCATCCTGTTTGGTTGAAAACCAAGGGAGTTATCGCTGTTTAAAGTTTCAGCCAATCAGATTGCAGCGCACGTGCATGCACGTGTTTTCATGATAATTGCTTTATTTCATGTTGTAGGATATCCTAATGCATGGCTATGTTCAAAATTTCAAAGGATTTCGTCAAAAAACAAGAAAGATATTGAGACTTTAGTTGCAGCCAATCAGAGCGAAGTGCACGTGCATGCGCGTGAGATCTTGCTATTTTCACCATGTTGTCATGTCTATACTACTAATATATCCTCACATTATGAGTTTCAAAGCATTTCATCTAAAAATAGAACAGTTGTGGCTATATCTATTATATTGGTCATTTCACGTGTTGCACGTGCACGCTCTTGCAAGCACGTGCGCGCAAAATGACCTTGATTCCGCAAATCTACATAACATGTCTACTAACCCTAAAAAGGTTTTGCCTACATCGGACGAACAGTTTACAAGATCATTCCCGGACAAAAAAGTTCCAGGAAGAAGAAGAAGAAAAATAATAATAACTAGATGAGAAACTCGTTGCGAGCAACGAGAGGTCTTCCGTCCGATTCCGGAAAGAAGACGTAAAATCGAGCTGAAAAAGTAAAACAAAAAGATTTGCACACAAGGGGATTGAACCCAAGTCGCTAGTATGAATTTCCAATGCACTAAATATTACGCTATCGGAACCTCTACTCTAAAGCTGCTTGTATATATTAACGAATATGCTTCTCTCTTAAAATTATGAAAGGCAGGTCATTATTCAAAATTTAGCGCCAAATGCCACGAGTTAATCTTCGCGCTTTTTCTTTAGAATGTTCTATTAAATAGGTGTGATAGCTTCAATGAAATTAAAAAAGAACGTTCTTATAGCCTAAGATTTAGAAAGTATGTTTAACACATTTTAAAAATTCCATATTGTATATATGCATGTAACACTAAAGCGGTGAAACGGTTATGTTTTTTTTTTCAATTTCCTGTTTATCTCCAAAGTGAACTATCCCGATTAGTTAATCGAAAAAGGTTGAAACGTTTCGCCGAAAAACATGGCTCGCCCTTCGATGGTCAAGGAATCAGATATCATTTTTGCTGAATAACTTGAATCAGGTCTTCGAGACAAGAAAGCTAAAATAAACTCCATGAAGCGATCTTTACAAAAATCTTTTTCTTATTTTTGTCTTATTCATTAGTTTAATATGACACAAGTGTGCATAGGAGAAACAGTGGTTACGATTTATACTGACAATATTAATTGATATTCTTTTTTGAGAAAGTATTATTTTTAAGTATGATTTAAGATCTGTTTTTCCGTGATGCACAAAAGATATTAGGTATCGAATTTCATTTGCACATTTAGTCTTTTCTTTTTCTACTTTGAAAACCAGCCAAAACCAATTATAGAAGACGTTAGTTTGACACAGAACTGCAACGAAACTACGACGTGACAGTCCAAGTATTCCTTTACATTTCATTTATTCTCATGTTACTTTCGTAAAAGCAAACGCTCGGCTGCCTCCGTAAACCACTATTGCGAAATGTCGGCGTTGACAGAGACAGCCGCCATTTTGGACCCGCTTCAGATTTTCGAATGCTAATATCTAGAGTTTCGATTTATCAATATTCAAACAAATTAAATAGTAAGCATTATAAGGAGGGTTTCTATTAACACACCAAAAATAAATGAAAAATACTGAAAAACAAAAAAGTTAGAAATTACGAACTTTTTAAATTTCCATCTCGTAACGACCGGAAGTACTGACGACGCACGAAAAGGTGATTCTGCAAACCAGAAAGTCATGATCTATCATCTCCAATAAGTCTCCATATCATAAACTTAGCCATTTTCGATAAAAAGGGGCGACAAAATCGCATTTTAAAATCAGAAAAATTGTCCATAACTTGGCACCAGAAGCGAATTTTCCAAATTTCTCTTCGGATGTAACAACTTCATATAATGACACATATTTTGTGAAAGTTTCATGAAAAACCGCTGAATAGTTTTCGAGAAATCGCCTGTACAAAATTTTGTCAAAAAAAAGAATAATAATAAGAATAATAATAAGAAACAGTAGAATCACTATAAGGTCTTCCGTGAAGACGGAAGACCTTAACTAGAAACTCTTGTTGCTTCAGCAACAAAGAAGGTCTTCCGTTCTCCTCTATTTATCTGTAAGAAGGTATGTCCCAAAATCATTTCAAATACTCTTTTTATAAAAGATATTTATGGGAGAGTAAGAAACTCAATTTATGCAGTTTTTCTCTCATAACCAGAAGTCGTCGTTTTTGTTTCCAATGGGACTGACATATTTCGAAACTACTAGTAAAAAGCTATTAAGGTAATTCTAAGAAAGATTCCATAAAGAAAAGTTTAAAATTTTGATTTCTTTGATCACTTCCTGTGACGACCGGAAATGACGGTGGATGATCTTAAACTCAAAGGATTTGTCTACTCATCAAGGTCTACCACCCCTAGTAGTTTAGTGTCTTAATCTCTTACCGTTAACGAGATCTAGTAATGATAACTTCTGATTTTGAGGACAGGAAGTCTCGTGACAGGAAGTGAATTTTACTGAGATATTAGACATTACTGTAGACATTTGCAGTCTGAATAACAGATCCAAAAATTATTACAAATACTTTAACTATAACAAGTATTTATGGGAAAGAGAAATATTCAAATTATGTAGTTTTTCTCTTTTAACCGGAAGTTGTCGAATTTGTTTCCGGTGATACTATCATATTTCAAAACTACAAATAAGATGCTATAATGTGATGCAAAAAGTTTCTATAAAGAAAAGTTGAATTTTTCGATTTCTTTTATGACTTCCCGTGACAACCGGAAGTGACGGCGGACAATGTTATCCCAACTGGTTTTGCCTAATCATCAAGATCTACCACTTGAAACAGTTTGGTGTCTTAATCTCTTATCGTTTACGAGATCTAGCTATGATAACTTCACAATTTGAGGACAGAAAATCACGCAACCGGAAGTGAATTTTCCTGAGATTTTAGACATTACTGTAGACATTTGCAATCTGAATAAAATATCCAAAAATCATTACAAATATGTCATGTATAAGAAATATTTAGGAGAAAGAAAAATACTTAAAAAAATGCATTTTTTCTCTTAAAACCGGAAGTTGACGTTTTTGTTTCCAGTTGGACTGATATATTTTAAAAATACAAAAAAGATAGTATAACATCATGCCAAAAAAGTTTTATAAAAGAAAATTTGAAAATTTTGATTTTTTGGAACACTTCCTGTAACGACCGGAAGTGACGGCGGACAATCTTTTCCAAACTGAATTTGCCTACTCATCAAGATCTACCAATTGTATAAGTTTGGTGTCTTAATCTTTTTTACGTTTACGAGATCTAGCTATGATAAGTTCTCATTTTGAGGACAGGAAATCACGCGACCGGAAGTGAATTTTACAAAGATATCTGACGTTACTGTAGACATTTGCAGTCTGAATAAAATATCCAAAAATCATTACAAATACTTTATCTATAAAAAATATTTATGGGAAAGAAAAATACTGAAAATATGCAGTTTTTCTCTTATAACCGGAAGTTGTCGTTTTTGTTTCCGGTGGGACTGATATATTTCGAAAGTACAAATAAGATACTATAATGTGATGCAAAAAAGTTTCATAAAACAAAAAGTTGAAATTTTCGATTTCTTAGATCACTTCCTGTGACGACCGGAAGTGACGGAGGACGGATTTAAACGGATTGCACAAATCTACTTATCATGATCTATTATTCATGAAAGTTTTATGTCTTAATCTGTTATCGTTTCTGAGATATCGTCCGGACATGATCACTTTTTGAAAAACGGAAATCGGACATATTTGACGACCGGAAGTAAATTTTGAAAAACTGTAAACTACATTTGAAAGATATTTTTACTCTCTATCATCCCTGAAAATTTCATAAAAATCTGTCCAGTCATCTCTGAGATATCGTCAAAAAAAAAAATTACAAAAGGGGAAAATAAAATAATAATAATAAAAAGAAACAGTAGAATCACTATAAGGTCTTCCGTCTGAAACGGAAGACCTTAATAATAAGAAACAGAGTAAAAACAATATGTTCCCCAACTTCGTTTGGGGAACATAATAAGATGCACTTGACAAAACTGCAAAGGCCTAAGAAGAGCAAAGAATTGCAAGAACACATAAACAGTTTTATATGCTATTTCCTTAAATATTAGTGGTCTTGTTGTTTAAATTCATTTTGGGGGAGGAATTCAATTTCTGGAGGTGTATAGAATACATTTTTTTGCAAATAAATTGAAAGGTTTATGAGAGCAAGGAAACATAATGAGAAATTCATTACTACATTAAATTTCTTCATGACAGCGTCCAAACCCACAGGCCATGAAGAGTAAAGGAATTTTGGGGATAAACAGAAAGTTTTGTCACACCAACAAAATTTGTCAGATATTTCAATCTTTGACTTGTTTCATTTCCCACACTTAGAAAAACATCTATCAGAAAGACAAAAACAAGTACAGCAAATCATAGGATCTGCTATATTCCAGTATACGAATGGTCATACTCAAAAATGCTTTCTAAAAACAATTAGAAATTGCATAAAAATGTTACTTACATGTGTTTCAATTGAAAGAAAATATATTAGTTACATCATTTAGACTAAATCATAGAAAAGCGTTATCTGTTTCTTTCCGAACCCCGATGACATTATTTATTGAACATCCTTCGTAGAGCAAGCTCATGTGCAAATCAATTAAGAGACTCACCGGTAAACCCCCTGTGCAGGTTATAAGGGTATATTGCTAAGTAAGGTAAGCTTTAAACAGGTTGGGGGGAAACGTAAATTCCGCTATAATAGTGGTATCTCGCTATTATAGTGAAATTACGCTATATTTTCTGCCGTGGATACCCTCAATTTCATCCGATACCATGCAAGGCGTTTGAACCGCAAGTCATGGTGGGTATTAAAATGAACAAAAACTGTCATGCTTCAATGTTTTGAATTTTAATAAATTTTCTACCGTTGCGTTCAATAATGCGAGCACTCTTTTTTAACGGAAGTTGCATTTTTAACATAGCAACCGATGATTGCGGGGATATTTAAGCCTGTTTGAATCTCACTTATTGCTCATTATTGTGCTCAAAATGATGCTTGTTACAATTGTCAACTTGCACTGAAAAGAGTTTATGGAATTTAACAAGAAAAAGATTATTTTTGTCTGCATTGGTACGGGTATGGAGGCTCGTTATGGTAAACGGAAAGGCCCATTATTATCCGACGCTACCACGACCGATATTTTTGTGCATGGTTGTGTTATATAGTGAACATGGGAACTTAGAAGTTATTTTTGTAATAGTTCAGTATAATAATTCATTGATAACATGTAGAAAATTAGAGGTTATTGAATAATTTCATCTTCATGTGAATAAAAAAATTAGTCTGCAAAATAGAGGCGCAGTTGGTGTCTTTGAAAATTCTAACAAAGTGCTCAAAGAGCTTACCCCCAAAACAACAATTATATTGTCAATTAGAAACTCAAGCTTCGTTTTAATGTTAGTATTAACTTCAGAGCACTTGTGTGTACTGTTAAAATGTTTAAATAAAACAATTTTATAACAGTCAATTGAAAATAGTTTATTTTTAATCAATAATGCAAATTGTAACGTTAGATTTTTTTGTGTATAGGCAATTTATTTAATATTTTAGTCCGCTTAAAAATATTCCTTGTGCCGAACTACCTTACGCAAACTCTGAAGCATTATCAGTTTTTTAACATTGTGTTTTCATAGCAAAGACATTCAGAACTTCTGAAACTTGTACAAACAAGTAATACTAGACAGTATAATCGTTCAATAATTTTGCATTATCATGAAATATTTTGAAATTAAATCAAATAAAGGATAAATTATATTCCCTGTGTAAAAAATAATAAAGTTTTATTAAACAATAAATACATACCAACGACTGAGCCTGAACAAAGAAGCAGAAGCATGGCACCAAGGATGTAAAAGTTGGACATCTTTACTGTTCAGAGTATTTACTGTTCAGAAATCCCCAAACCGATACAACAACAAGATTTCCTCGCCTTATATAGGCGGCAGGCACGTCAAAACATGTGCATTTTTACAGTAGTTAGGTTTTTTACTGCAATAAATGTGATCTGATATCTTACTAACACTTTTTTTATTGTTTTCAAAAGAAACTTCATAGATTAAGACAGTCTACATGCATAATACCATCCCCTCATTTCCATTTCAAGTTTTCTATGCTTGGCGTCCGTCTGCATCTTTGTTTTTGACAACCAAGGTAGGGTGTGGGTTTTGGGTACGAAAAGTTATTTTAACAAATGTTTACTTCCTGCAACATATATATGTAAATTCTGCCAAATTCAAACAATGGTTGTCTTTTGTGATTTTGCTGTGACTTTGAAGGAAGGGGTTTATATGTTGAAATTTAGTTTAGCCGAGTGCTTTCATATTCATTTGAAGCAGAATCCATTCAAATCTTTTGCATGAAAAGGCAAAAACACTTTTCTGTGATTTTCAGCTTATCATTCAGATTTTTCAGACACGTATACACCTGTTTCATATTTGGATATTTTACTAGAAAAGGAGACCTTAGATAAACGAGATGACTTCAGCTTTTCTATCGCTAGTCTTCCTTCTTTATGTAGCAGTATTCCCTTTTCACCTGCACATGGGTTTTAGTTTCACAGCTGATTCGATGCGCAATCTCTGTGTACAACCACTTCTTTTTTTTTAAAAGACGAAACTAAAAGAAAACATTACCCCAAAAATGCAAGCCGAAACATCCAAGCGATATAACGTTAAATTTTAGAGCATGGATCGAATACATGTACTTTCTTAAGATTTGCAAAATTCAAAAATGACCAATTTTTAGTTCCAATGATTTCAATATAACTTGGCACACAAGTAGACTACACTAACATACATAATTCTGTATATCCGTTTTTGATTTCGATGAACAGTGTTGCCTTGGTTACTATATAAAAATAGAAATTTCTGTGAAATACTTTCAAAATGATACCACAAATACAGTTTTAGTCTGATTATAATATAATTTGGCATGCAAGTAGACTACACTAAGATACGTAATTATCAGTTTTTTTGTTTGTTTTTTTTTTTAACTTGATGACTGATGTTGCCATGGTAACCAAACTTGAAAATTGTGTAAAATTTTATTAAAAGCTACTCCTACAGCAATCTTGCAAAAAGAGACTTAATCAAGGATCATTATTCTATTTATTGCTTTTGTAAAGTTTTATGTCCCAACTGCTACTTTTCTCTTCCTTTATTTTAAGTACAAACCAGTAGAGCTACAGTCTCGACAAATACTTCATTTTTATAAGTAAAAATTTGTTTCTCTAATCGAACATTATTGTGTTTTAAGTAAGTAGCTATGACATATCATCTCATTATAAATTATACTGCATTAGACAAAAACAATATCTGGATATTATATTGTGTGAAACAGTGACTTATTTACAAAATTCATCAAGCTTTGTGTTCAAATATATCACATTTTACAGTAGGTGCTAGCCAAAAAACACTTTCTGCTTATATATACCAAGCACAGGTCAAAACTTGCAACCTATCACCAGCAAGTCGTCTTTTTCCAATATGAGTGAAATATTTGTGAAGGGACGTAAAGCATACAAGCACAACTCACATAAAATTGAATACATATTCAAAAAGAGTACCAAGAACAAACAAGAGGCCCATGGGCCACATCGCTCACCTGAGAAGCTTTGACCATTCTGTTCTTTACCAGATTTCCCCCTTTTAATACATATTGTGACCTCACCCTACCCCACTGATCATGATTTAGACATTTTGAAATCTACAATACCCCAGGATGCTTCGATGTGCACATAAATTTCAGCTTTTCTGGCCCAGTGGTTCTTGAGAAGAAGATTTTCAAAGAATTTTCATACATATTTCTATGTAAAGCTTTGATTCCCCATTGTGGCCCCGCCCTACCCCCGGGGGTCATGATTTGAACAATTTAGAATCTACACTACCCCAGGATGCTTCCACATAAGTTTCAGCTTTTCTGGCCCAGTGGTTCTTGAGAAGAAGATTTTCAAAGAATTTTCCTATATATTTCCACGTAAAACTTTGATTCCCCATTGTGGCCCCGCCTTACCCCCGGGGCTCATGATTTGAATAACTTAGAATCTACACTACACCAGGATGCTTCCACATAAGTTTCAGCTTTTCTTGCCCAGTGGTTCTTGAAAAGAAGATTTTCAAAGAATTTTCATATATATTTCTATGTAAAACTTTGATTCCCCATTGTAGCCCCGCTCTACCCCCGGGGGTCATGATTTGAATAATTTAGAATCTACACTACCCCAGGATGCTTCCACATAAGTTTCAGCTTTTCTTGCCCAATGGTTCTTGAAAAGAAGATTTTCAAAGAATTTTCATATATATTTCTATGTAAAACTTTGATTCCCCATTGTAGACCCGCCCTACCCCCGGGGGTCATGATTTGAACAATTTAGAATCTACACTACACCAGGATGCTTCCACATAAGTTTCAGCTTTTCTTGCCCAGTGGTTCTTGAGAAGAAGATTTTCAAAGAATTTTCCTATATATTTCCACGTAAAACTTTGATTCCCCATTGTGGCCCCGCCTTACCCCCGGGGCTAATGATTTGAATAATTTAGAATCTACACTACCCTAGGATGCTTCCACATAAGTTTCAGCTTTTCTTGCCCAGTGGTTCTTGAAAAGAAGATTTTCAAAGAATTTTCATATATATTTCTATGTAAAACTTTGATTCCCCATTGTAGCCCCGCCTTACCCCCGTGGCTCATGATTTGAATAATTTAGAATCTACACTACCCCAGGATGCTTCCACATAAGTTTCAGCTTTTCTGGCCCAGTGGTTCTTGAGAAGATTTTCAAAGAATTTTCCTATATATTTCCACGTAAAACTTTGATTCCCCATTGTGGCCCCGCCTTACCCCCGGGGCTCATGATTTGAATAATTTAGAATCTACACTACCCTAGGATGCTTCCACATAAGTTTCAGCTTTTCTTGCCCAGTGGTTCTTGAAAAGAAGATTTTCAAAGAATTTTCATATATATTTCTATGTAAAACTTTGATTCCGCATTGTGGCCCCGCCTTACCCCCGGGGGTCATGATTTGAACAATTTAAAATCTACACTACCCCAGGATGCTTTCACATAAGTTTCAGCTTTTCTGGCCCAGTGGTTCTTGAGAAAAAGATTTTTTAATGACCCCACCCTATTTTTGTCTTTTCTTGATTATCTCCCCTTGTGAGGGGACTTGGCCCTTCATTTTCACAATTTAAATTCCCCTTCATATAAGGATGCTTTGTACGAAGTTTGGTCAAAATTGGCCCAGTGGTTCTTGAGAAGAAGTCGAAAATATGAAAAGTTTACAGACAGACAGACAGACAGACGGACGGACGACGGCCAAAATGTGATCAGAAAAGCTCACTTGAGCCTTCGGCTCAGGTGAGCTAAAAACTTGACACAACTTGGGCAATACATTATCAAAATTTTTGTAATCAATCACACAAAAAACATGAAAGCAAAAATTTGTGGTACACATAAAAACATATTTTCCTAGTTACAGGTTCTAATTTATAATTTTTTAAAAATTAGTTTTAGCATATCTATCATGTTTATATAATGGACATTCAATAGGTGAGTGGATTCTTATCTTCCACACAGTTTATGTCACACATTCTACAAATTCTTTCATTTCTTCCAGGGTGGATTGCTGTCCTTCTGTGTTTACATTTTTACACATTTCTTCCACTTTCAATTCTGACATTAATATGGGAATTTAATCATAATTTGCATATAATTTTTGTATGTTCGAATTTTTTATAAAAAAAATTTCAAAACTTTTTATATAGAAATGTGTTGTAAGTTTAACCGACAGACAACACTTATCTCTGTTTTAAACCAATAGTGAAGGAAAAGCTAAGATTAAAGTTGGAATTACCAACATTAAAGTTGGAAAAGCCAATATTAAAGTTGGAAAAGCCAACTTTAAAGTTGGTACCGGGTTATTACCATTTAAATAAATATAATGTGGCACTAATACGCTTCCGTATAAAAATAAAGATTACTCTGTTTATTACGAGAAAAACATAAATTAGATATAATTTTTATAGTTAAAAGCCCATCCTGAGCATTCTTGCTATGATTAGATAAAATGCTTGCTCGTTTTCGGTCCTCCTTCCAAGTAATCACACCTAAGTTAGATTTATTTCAATGATAAGTTATGCAATAATTAATCATTAGAAACTCGTGTCAAGCATCTAATGGTAAATTGTTTTTATCAGATTTGCAAACAATCTAGGTTACATCAAGCATGCATGTATTGAATATTATTTTGTAACCTTCTCCGAGTTGATTTGTTTATTTATGCATAAAGTATGATTTTTAGTGTAAAGTTCAGAAATTTGTAGGACGTGTTGTTTAAAAACATCGATTGTTTATACATTTAGCAGCTGATAATGTGGTATAGCGAAATGTCTATGTTGGACATTAATATCAAATCAATGTTATTATATTAGTATATAAATCCTCATAACCAACTTCAATAATCCTCAGTATTTCAAGTACACTGTGATTGTCTTTTAACTTATTGATTAATCTTATGGTAAGGTAACCCACCCCCACACCCCAAGAAAGCAATTGGAAACCTCCCCTCAATGAAATTATTTATCTGTATTTTATTCATTAATTTTAGATTTACTACAGAAACTGCTTGTGCTTGAATGATATTTTATGACTTTGAAATGAGCAAGACTGAAGATCTTCTCAACAGCTTGTCCGAAGGATCCTGATGTGAATGAAGAGAAAACATGAATGGACTAGGGCTTGAATATGGGGTTTGTTTAGGACTTGTATAGTGTAAAGGTTTGTTCAATTAACTACTGTCATTTCTTTTAGAATTGTTTATGATTTTTTTTAATTAATTTCAATGTATTAATCGTTGCGTAATAATCTTTAGTCTTTATTTGGGCTATAATTGTAGTGTTCTAAAACAATTTTATATTTTTAATTGTCAAATCTACAAATTATCGAGATCTGAATTTTAATTTCTTAAGACAACCATATTAACCTAATGAAATAATTCTTTAAAAAGGCTATTCAGTAGCAGTGCTTATGAGTTGTCATTGTCAGCCCTGAAAAAACTTGGGATGGTTTTAATCGCAGTTTATTTTTCTTTTTTTTTCTTGGGGGGGGGATTCACTAAACTAGATTTTTAATCTTTCTGCTTGAAAATATTCCGGTTATGAAATAAAAAATGTATCATTTCATTAATATTCTAGTCATGTCTTTTTTAACTGAAGCATGTATAGATAACTTTATCTGTAGTTTCATTTCCTGTATCCATAATATTAACAATAAGTATAATATATTCAACCACTCACGTAGAATCATACACTTGTGAATATTAAAACCAACTTTTTTTATTAATGATAAAAGGAGAAAGGCAGAGTACGGCAGATTCCTTCTTTTCTTACTTCATCTTTTCGAGATATTTTAAAGATAATTTGATCCGGAGAAAAGTGGATTTATGTAAACAACTAAATAGGTGTGTAAAGCTTGTTTGAGACAGTGTCACCCTGACTAGTCTCAAGTTGGGTTTTGAATTCTGCGTTAAGAATTATTTTCTGTTGAATAAAGAAAGCTAATGCAGCACTTATAGTAATATAAATAAATTCATCATCATGACAATGTAAGGTTTCAGGGAAAAAATCAGGTTTACACCAATCCATTTACATTAACTTTTAAATCAGTTGTTTAAAGTTAACTTTATTCATTACAATGATTGGCAAGGAATTATTCAAAGTAATAATCACAGAAATAAAACAATTAATACAATTTTGAAAACAATCGAGACCCAGAAAACAGCCCATAGTAAGTATTTTTAGTGCAAATGTAATTGCTCATTATATATTTTTTATAAATGAAACGAAGGCACAGCCTAATAAAAAAAATAAATTAAATATACGGACCAGACACGAATTATGAACTTTCCTACATTTTCTAGATGAGTGACCAGGTTAAAGTTTTTGTAGCAGGTCTTATCGTCATGTACGAATTTTCCATATTAGAGGTCCAGCAAAATAAAATAGGTGCAGATAAAGAACAAACAACACAAATCCGTAAAGAACATCTGAATCCTGAAATGATTAGGATCAGGTGCCTCGGAGGGGGAGTAAATACCTTTCTACTGGGCCCGTCGTAAGTACAATTCAATTATCAGGTTAACCGAACATTCAAATTTTTTATGAAAATGAAGATCTTACTATGGTAGACAAAATATGATCCAAAGGTAAGTTAAAGTATGGAAATTCTTGTTGCATTCAACCATTTTTTTTCCCAATAGCTTGCTGTAGATTAAAAATTGATAGTTCTTGGAACATTTCTCTCGAGTACTGTGTAAGTTTGCAGACATAATTTTCATATACAGAAATAGAGGAAACTTACTACAAGTATCCAACTTATACTCATTGTTACCTTTCTAAGGAAGAAATTCTTCAAAATCATATGTCAGTTTTGAATATCTTAATATCCCAAAAAACCAAAATGAATATATATTGGATTCCAAAACTTCATAAGAATCTTTACACAGATATATAGCGGGTTCCAGTAAATGATCAACCAAGCCTCTTTCTTTACTCCTCACTATTATCTAAGATATAAACAGCAGTGAAGGAAAAACTTCAAGAATACTGTGTAACAATACATTCAAGAAGTAGTGTAAATCAGATGTTGATACTTAGAATTTCCAAGGAACTTTTGGACAATTTTAAATCCCAAATTTTTACCAAAATCAACAGCTTTAAAACTTACGACTTTTCAACTTTATATTCAACCATTCCCCACGATACATTTAAGTCCAGGCTTTTTGATATCATTGACAGCTGCTTTTTCGAGAAAAATGGAACTTGTCATTGGTCATTTGCAAAATTATTTTGTTAAAAAACATTCTGATTGTTCACACAAGTAATAAGAAGTTGACATCAAATATATTTATGTTGATTTTGGAGACCAGGTCTTCTAACAATCTATTGGAATTCCCATGGGTACCAGTTTCACCCCGTGATTAGCAGACCTATTTTTGTATTCAAATGAAGCAAAATTTGTGCAACATCTTATGCATGAACAAAAGAAAACACTTGCTGTGGCCTTCAACTTGATTTAAATATATCTATGATGTATTGTCAATTAACAATGGAAATTTCTATTCGATACGATATATCCTGCTGAGATAAAAGATACCACAGATTCCGACACATTTGTTTCATATTTAAATAGTTTACTTGTAAAAGACGTCAATGGTAATCTATCAACCAAGCTCTATGATAAACATGAGGCCTTTGTCGTATCCCTATGGTTTATAACAATTAACCTCGGATAACGATCCATGCACACTGATGCATTGTCCCAGTTATAACACGTGCTTAGGGTTCACAATTTATTCAACTACAACAATATTGATGACGTAGTACACAGAATGATGGATAAGACAGTATCTGGTATATCTAGAGTTATATTTCTTTGAACACATGAAATAAGCCAAAACACTACAGCCTTCAACTTTTCTATCGTCAACTTCCCTTATTTATGCAGCAATATACCTTCATTACCTGCATACATCTTTTAAAGACATCATTTCGTAAGTTCTATATGGTTGATACAATGGCCTTGTCAGCAAATACAATTTATCATTGAGTCAAATGCTGACTGACGTTTTTTATATTTTTTAGTCCATTATTTATTAATTCACGGAATTGACGACGGATTTTTCAATTATTTCCCGATCATGACAAGGTTGGCAGGGGATGCTCGCTCCTCCATTGTACTTGATCCCACCTCTGATGTTTCGGAGGTCCGTGTTTGCTCTGTTCCTATTTTGTAATGTTTAATGGGCCTTTATCTTGGGTCCTGTTCATTATCTCTATGTTTCATTATTATAGTGTTAGTCTTTGTTTTTATAGATAACCACTTTTTAATAGATGATTATTCTATGTTTAGTCGCACGACTAGTAATCTTCACATACGAGTGAATGTGAGCGGAAGGGATTCTTCCTCTAAGCTATCACACCTTTCTTGAAGCTAGCCCACCTATACCTTAGATATGTACACATCACACTTAATGCTAACTTTGTGTGTTGACTGATACAGAACACCTAGTTTTGTTAAGTAGAAACTGCAGACGTTTTGTTCTACAGCCCATTCTAGTGGATTCTAAAAACTCAAATGAACTTTTAAATAAGTTCAATTCCTTAAACGGAATTTTTTTAAATAAACATACAAATTTAAAAAGTACCGGTAAACAATGGAACTGTGTCCATTAAAAGAAACTTATTAGCAAAGAATATCCGAGTTTGTAAATTACTTTCTAATTTTCAATTAAAAAATATAGTTTGAATTTGACCCTATCTATCTATAGCTAATGTAACAAGCATAATTTTATCTAAGATTGGTGTATACTTTCCTTGATATGAAAAAGATACTTATTGAGCACGTTATATAACCTTTTATCGGGTCGTAGTATGGCTGACTCATTGTCAGTTAACTATGATATGTTTTGTCAAACGTATTATTTTGAAAACTTTGAAGAAAATGTCTTCCTTTTTTTATTTGAAACAATATTTAAAAATATTACAATTGCACTCTTTATTTGACATATTTCAGAAGCTTCGAATAAAAAAATGAACAATAAACTAAAAAAACATGAATTAAGCTTTTATTTTTCATGAATTTTTTTTTCCAGGTACGGCTCTTGATGGTAGTAAGTACAATTAATCCTTCCACTGGAAATCAGCCTTCCTTGATCTCAGAATTGAAGTGTTGTAGTAAATAATTACAGAGATAGCACTTGCAAAAAATCATCTTAAGGTCCGTAAACTCTATGCTTGATTCTTATGATTTTCCACAAGAAATGCGTTTCCTAGATCAAATACAATATTAATGATAAAAAGGGTCTAAAGGTCTAAATTCAAAACCTTTCACCTGTATATGGTAGCGTCTGTATACGAGTGAAAAATTCTCGAACAACAATAATTAATCAAACTAAATTCCTTCAATTTAATACTACATGACAGCTAAAGCTATGTTAAAAAAATAATGTTTTGAATGTGGTAATACAACTCATACAAATAATTTTATCAAAGCTTGCAGGGCAAAATCAAACAAAAATGTCATTTCAAGTTTTCAAATCTAGTAATAATAAAAACTAGATATGATCTCGTTGCGAGCAACGAGAGGTCTTCCGTCCGATTCGGGAAATAAAACCCTCGTAAAATCGAGCTGATAAAAGATTCAAAATTTTGGTCACAAGGAGGATTGAACCCAGGTCGCCAACGTGAATGCACTTTTTTCTCTCTTTTATCCCAACGCGCAAACCATTAAGCTTATGGGAATACTGCTCTAAATATACTTGTGTATACTTTTGCAACAGTACACCTGTCTAAGAATCATAAAAGGCGGGCCACGTCACTATTCATAATTTCGCGCCAAACGCCTTTTCTTTGAACTGATCTATAAAATAGGTGTAATAGCTTCAATGAAATTAAATAAATAAAACGTTCTTATTGCCTTTATTTCATTTCGGTAATAAGAAAGTATATTTAACACATAGTACACATTACATATCGTATCTACATGTGTAGCTCAGTTACACTAAAGCAGTGAAACGGAAATTAAGTTCTAAGATTGAAACTGAATTGCAACGTACTACTACGTGAGAGTCCAGGTAGTTTTATACATTTCATGTATCCTTATGTCAGAATGGTTTGATCAAACGCTCAGCTGCCTCCATAAGCCCCTACTCGCGAAATGGCGGAGTTGACAGAGACAGCCGCCATCTTGGGCCAGCTTCAGATTTTCAAATATTAATATCTAGAGTTCAGATTAACCAATATTAAAACAACTTATATAGTAAACATCAATAGAAGTGTCTTTATTAATATTCCAAAAATAAATAAAAAATATTGAAAAACAAAGAAAGTTGAAAATTTGGACTTTTTGAATTGGCTTCCGGTAGCGACAGGAAGTACTGACGACGAACAAAAAGTTGCGTCCTGGAAAGTATTGATCATCATCTATAAACTCTGAAAGTTTCACATTGATATCTTTTACCGTTTTTGAGTTTAATTGTGGACAAAATGTCGTTTTAAAATCAGGAAAATGGTCCATAACTTGGCACCAGAGAGGAATTTCCAAAAACTGTCTTAGAACTTTCAAGAGTATCTTACAACACATCTTTCCTGAAAATTTCATCTGATTCTATCCAGTAGTTGTCGAGAAATCGTGTCAGAAAAATAATAATAATAATAAGAAGAAGAAACAGAGCAATAACTAGATACGATCTCGTTGCGAGCAACGAGAGGTCTTCCGTCCGTTTTAGGAAAAGAAACCCACGTAAAATCGAGCTGAAAAGAGATTCAAAATTTTGGTCACAAGGAGGATTGAAACCATGTCGCCAACGTGAATGCGCTTTTTTTTAACTTTTATATCCCCAACGCGCTAACCATTAAGCTATTGGGAGTACTGCTCTAAATATACTTGTGTATACCACGGTACTTTTGCAACAGTCTGTCTAAGAATTATAAAAATCATTCATAATTTCGCGCCAAACGCCACAAGTAAATATTAAATTTTAAAAAACAAAACATTCTTAGCGCCTTTATTTTATTTCGACGTTAAGAAAGTATATGTAACACATTACACACATTACATATCATATCTAGCCCAGTTACACTAAAGCAGTGAAACGGAAATTAAGTTTTAAGATTGACACTCAATTGCAACATACTACTGTAACGTGTCGGATCTGAGCGGTCAGTAGGTCCGTGCTCGGATTACCGAGTTTTACTAGGGATATGATTGAATGCAATATATACAGATAATAATATGACACCTGCCTGGTGTTTTTAAATCAAATGACCTAAGTGCTTTGTATAATTATATATCTTCAGTTAATACCGGCACCTGCCTTGTGCCATCTGATAATTGCCTCACTATACTCGTATAGTCAACATCTATCTGCCTGGTGCCTCTTGATTTAGCCTTTAACACCTGCCTGGTGTCTTACTGCTTACCAAGTTGCCTATATAACTCTAGCCAAGTGGCTACAATATACTTACACAGTATGATTTAACTTTGTAAGAGCTTCTCTGTCCTAATGACAAACCTATAGCTAACATCACACAGCTACATTTTAACTAGCCACTGACTACTTGGCTACAATATACTTACACAGTATGATTTAACTTTGTAAGAGCTTCTCTGTCCTAATGACAAACCTATAGCTAATGTCACGCAACTATATTTTAACTAGTCACTAACTACAGCAACTTTGCACAATCCGATTTAATCGTTACACTAACTGGATTCTGTACCAAAGTGAAGACACAGGCCAGTTGGCTGTACTGCCTCCTTGTACCTCAACTTAATCAATGATCATAAGTTATCAGATATCATATTGATAAAATACAACAGACTGCCTTTCTTTTGGCAACACTATTATTATTTTCTAACAGAATATCATTTATCAATAATACTTGTATAATTCTTTTGTCAATTGACCAATTAATTACAATATTTACATTGATTAGCTATTATAATATAAACAAGTAACGGGAGGTAACTCCTCCAACCATTTCACTACTACGTGAGAGTCGAAGTAGTTTTTTACATTTCATGTATCCTTATGTCACAATCGTTTAATCAAACGCTCAGCTGCCTCCATAAACCCCTACTCGCGAAATGGCGGAGTTGACAGAGGCAGCCGCCATCTTGGGCCCGCTTCAGATTTTCAAATATTAATATCTAGAGTTCAGATTAACCAATAATCAAACAACTTATATAGTGAGCATCAATAGAAAGGTCTCTATTAATATTCCAAAAATAAATAAAAAATATTGGAAAACAAAAAAGTTAGAAAATACGCTTTTTTCAATTCGCATCTCCTAACGACAGGAAGTATTGACGACGAACAAAAGGTCGCGTCCTGGATAGTATCTATCACGATCTATAATCCCTGAAAGTTTCACATTGATATCTTTTACCGTTCTTGAGATTAACCACAGACAAAATGTCATTTTAAAATCAGGAAATGTCCCGTAACTTGGCACCAGATAAGAATTTTCAAAAAATCGCTCAGATAGATCAAGCTCATGTTACGATACATCGTTTCTGAAAATTTCATGTAATTCCATCCAGTAGTCTTCGAGAAATCGCGTGCACAAAATTTTGGGAAAAAAATAATAAAAAGAATAATAATAATAATAATAAGAAACAGTAGAATAACTAAAAGGTCTTCCGTGAAGACGGAAGACCTTAACTATAAGGTCTTCCGTGAAGACGGAAGACCTTAATTATGAGTTATCTCTCTTATCAGGGTACTAATGTCACATAACAGTTCAATTTAAAGTTCCTATTCAAAGCATAACGAACTGATTTAAATGTTTTATTTACAAGTGTATTTAAAAGTCGACATATTTGAATACAATATGAGCAATGAAGGGTTACAAACACTTCGTTACATGACCAAGAAGAAAAAAACAGTAAAATTGCGTAGCAAATTTGACTTAAAATAAGAAGTTTATCACCAATGTTCCGATCAGTTTTTGTGTTTCCTCTGCTTTTTACAGCTGTTTATTCTCAGTGTGATAGCAGAAGAGGCACTGAGGGAATAACACAGTGCGTTTCGTCCATTTATTTCCATGAAACAAAAGAAGAGCCTGTAGTGTGTCTTAAAAAATCTACCATCCACTCTTTAGCCCGCCGTGTGCATGTTGCCTGCCGGGATCCATCTGCAGATTTTTGTTGGTATTACTGTTCCTTAACTCCAAACAGAGGAGGTATCAGTACTTGTCAATGTGACACAGATAGTTCAACATCAGTCAAGTCAATAGTACCCCTTCATTGTTATATACCATCGGGTAAAAGCTGTTCATGGTATAGGGAGTGTTTGGAAACCCGAATTCCATGCCAATCGACGAATCATAAATATGCTTTAGAATATGCAGAGAAGTATTGTGAACGCTATGAACACAATTATGCCGGTTTTTCTTTACAGGGAAAAGCATGGGTGGATGCGGTGAGGAAATGTTTGCAAGAAAGGTTGGTCTTCGCACTGTTTCCTCAAAAAACTGTTTCTTGTGAAAATCTGAAGGCAGAGGCCTTTCTGTCTCATATTGACTGTTATCAGAATCCGGCACCAGATGTCCGCTTTTGTGATTTGAGTCTTAATGATCAGATGAGAGTATTTTGGACAATAAAGGGTGCTTTATTGTCTGAATTCAAAAAGACAGTATCTTCGGGATGGAAAGTTATCTTATCTTGTATGACTGGTTCATATCCTCAACAAACCGCAAAATTAGTTATGCTTGAAATTGAATTTACGAACACTCTTATTACAGAGGAAAAAATAGAAAATATTGCAAAAGAATTGTCTCGTGAACTCGGATGGTCACAAGACATAATATTTGCTTCCTCGGGCCCAGACACCCACGATTCCCAGACAAAATCCGTCTTAATAAAAATATTTGTTTCTTCTCAATCTAACAACCGATTAAGTTTGGATGAGGCCATCAACTCTCTGATACAGAGAGCTATGTCTGGAACATCCATCACCCTGACACTGGATGACGGTAGTACAGTCAAGATCATAGCCGTAACAGGCTGCAATGACCCACAATGCATGTCTACGTCATTTGCTTTAAAAACAAGTAAGTGTAAACTTTGTTTTTTATAGTTCCGTGTCCATGTTAAACAAATGAACGTAAGACTAAGGCCAAAAATCCAACCACCTCTGCAGTTTTTTAAAGAATTTTAAAATGATATACTTGACTTTAAAATGATTTTGAAAATTCCATTGCTAATAAGCATGTTAGTATTTTGTCCCACAGTGATGAATCTAACAAGGAGTCATGTTGGATTCCTAGCTTGGTTTTTAAACGGCATTGTAAATGGTTGTTGCTGTTATTTGAGGGTTTCCTCTAGATGCATCGATTTCTATTCAATTTAGATCTTTTAAAACCAGTAATAAACTGCG
>NW_026924239.1:0-23773 GCF_032062105.1 Saccostrea cuccullata | reverse complement strand
TGTAACGCATTTTCTATTGTAATTTACCCATGATACTGTAAAAGCAGACATACATGTATTTGCGAGGGATTAAATTTTGTTTATTTTAATTTTAAACTATTTTCAACGAAATGAAATCCCACACGAAATATCTATATGACTATTAATTGAATAGGGTTACTTTCAAAACAACGAAACTAAATGCCTATGAAACTGATTTTGATGACAAATCAACATGGCTGTACACAAATCTTGACCCAATAAGGACCATTTTAATTTCCTGATTCTGATAGAGACCATCAACACTTGCACTGACTGTTATGTTTGTACTAGTGTACTGTAGCTGCATGAGGATTACAAGGTGATAATTAACGTGAATCAACTAATTATCACCAGCACTTAAAATAAAAAGTACTAACTAATGGCCCTTCAAGGATAATATAGAGAGGTTGAATATTAAAGTTGATATTAAAAGATGGGACACTGATTTTGGTGGTGATGCAAGTGGCTAAGCCTGTAGTGATTGAGTATATGTGTAGATAATTGAAATACAAAGGTTTTACAATGTATTCATATTCTTTATATAATCCCTCTGAATTAATTTATCCCATGTTTACCCTTTATCCCGTGGATATAGCTCATTTAATATTGTTTTCGTATCCCACAGTTGTGACATCACAATGGGTTTTTTGTAGGGCTGTGCAATATTACCGGTATATCGGTATATTGCGGTATTATCCACCACGATAATATATCACGATATAAAAATCAGATACCGGTATTTCACGATATTTATGAAAATATATATAAAACCTCCTTTATTGTAGAAACTACTGAAATAATACTTGTAACTTCCCCAGGCCTTTTCAATCTAGTTAAAAAAAATACTTCGTCAGCTTTCAGAGGCAGAGAGAGAGAAAAGAGAGAGAGAGAAAGCTTTTCATTCACTGTCGCAATTTTAAATATCTTGCTTTAAAATTATATTGATAATTAATAAAAAGACTTTTAAATAAAATTATTAAGAAAGAAAATATATAAAACATTTTTACAGGGTGTATACCATGTGTACTGTGGTTCTTAAAATTTCATGGAATCTACACGACCGACGATGAATGCTAAGTTCAAGATCCATATTACAAATTGATGGCCATCCATGTTCTCTCTTGATACAGTGTTGCTTTTTATTATTTTTTTAAACAAGTTTCATGCCATTTTAAACACTTTCATGCTATACCAGGAGCATTTATATTAAAACAATAGCAATAGGCCAATGAAGTTCCTGGTCATATGTCATTATGTGAAATTAGGTTGGGTCAGACTAAAACACCAAACGCCCGAAAATACATGTAGGTCACAATTTCTTTCTGGCTTTAATTTTATTCTGTGACCACATAAAATTTCCATATAGCATGTATTGTTTTAATCATTAAGTTACATTTTATGCTATTTCAATAAAACACCCACCACCCCCCCCCCCCCCTCCAAAAAAAAACAAACAAACAAAACAAAAACGTATAAAGAATATACTATGCATAAACTTTTTTTTTAATTTGAAAATACATCAAATGAGTACATTTTGTTTTAATATTTTACCAGGGTATTTGATTAAAAGTTATAATTATTAATGTCTTATCCCCCGCCCCCTTTAAATTTTTTTTAGAAAAAATCAAATAGTCTTTGAACTTGACAGCATTTTAAACTTTCTGCACAAATTAATTAATGATAATTAATCTACAATATATCGCAATATATCGCGCGGCAATATTCAACGTAAAATATTGCAATATATCGCAATATGGTTTTCACTCGCAATACCCAACTCTAGTTTTTTGTTAGCAAAATTAAGTAAAATAAAGTGGAGTTCTACATAAAAACAGTGTAAAACATTGATTGTGGATTATAAAACAAAATTTAAAACATGGGAGAAAAAGAATCTCACATGATTTGTAGCTGGATATGATTTTTAGACAATTCTTTGTGTGTTTTTATCCCCTCGCCAAGGCTCGGGGATATAAAACACACAACTCGTTGGATAAAAATCATATCCAGCTACAAATGATGTGAGATATTATTCATACTTATAATGTATTTATATTCTTTATATAATTTGTACAAATGAATAGATTAATAAAACTCCAAATTCACTAGAACTCTTCTGTAGATTCTTGTTTATGGCGAGTGACCTGTAATTACAGCCATTGAAATCCATAGTGTTGAAAATAAAAAATTAATTTTGTTTCCTTTGATTCACTTTACTGATAATTAGAAGGAAGATGACTGGATAAGTGTTTCTGAGCTTAAGAAATATTTTTTTTTCCAGTTTCAAGAGGTTCAAGATCTTCTCAAGCAAAAAGAAAGTGAAGAAGAGAGTAGAAAAAGAAGGTAGATTGCATTTGCATATTGTGAAAAAAAGATGTCTTTCAATTAGGTCATTTATAAGAAGTTCCAGCCAAAACACAAGTGTTAGTGAAACATTGATGCCCAATATGGCAGCTCATGACCAAAGTTAAGGGTTTTCAAAAGTAGGTCAAACTCGGAATTGTGCGCCCACTTCCTGTTGATTTTGTCTTTGTTGGTTCAATCAATTCTCATTGGCCTAATTATCATAGAAAATGAACTTTGACCTAGTGACCGTGACATTGTAGAATCGTGGACCTTAGGAGACAAGTGGAGGCTTTAGAAGAGGAGCTTCAGACATCTGTAGAAACGGCCAATATTCAGGTGGGTCAGAAAGTTACAGAGGATAACGTAACAAATGCTTAACGGACTTAAAATAAAATCTCTTTTTTCTTGCTCTGGTTTTAAATTCTTAGCTATATATGTAGAAAGTGAATATCAGATTATCAGGCAAGTTTTATTGTTGAGACACAATTGATATAGGCTTGTTATCATGCATTTAAGATTTTAGCTAATTTGATATGAATGGCCATAATTAGTATACTACGAAATTTCAATCAATATCAGAGGGTCACATTTTCATGATTGAGGGAAAAATATTTGAGAGGAATTGTTTTCGGAGGTGAAGAAATGTCTTACAATCTTACCAGTGAAAGAAGTGAATTTTTTGGGTCTTTTTAACACTACCAAAAAAAAAAAAGAAAAGAAATTAAACTCATAAGCATAATTCTAGACTATGGTGCTTTCTCTAATGCTTATTTGAAATGAAGCTGCTTTTTGGGGAAAAAAACAATTTGGACAGACACCCCACAAAGTTCAAGATCTTGCTGGAAGATCATAGATTGAAAAAACTGTTGTCTTTTTGGCAACTTGTTCAGTTCTCTACACTCCCTTGTCTATTGTAATGTACATGGGGATAATTGTGTTAGATACACACATAGTCATTAAACAAGTTTAAGAAAATTTGTGTATAAGAACAAACAAAGGGGAAAGTAAACTAACAGTTTGGAAGAAAAAAAGAAATAAGGGGGTGGGGAGGGGGGGGGAGTACAGTTTGGAAATGTTGTGAAAAGTGAAGTGCAAGTTATCGTGTATAGATGAAGTACTAAAACATTTTTCCCTATTAAGTTGGTTTGTTTTGCAGGTCCAGTTGGAGGAGGTGACCAATGAGATGAGGAGAACAAACCAGAGAATGACCGTGCTAACACAGGATGGTGACCGAGTCCGGCGAGAAATCGAGGGCCTCAAAAGACAAGTGGACGGTAATTTTTATCTTTAGGTCACCCCAGTCACTTGGTCAACACGATAAACAATTGAATGTGTTTCTAGTACTAATTAATGTATATTTATATTCTATGTGATTACAAACAAGTAGAGCTACCTCTTATCAGAGATTTCTAGCTTTGCAAAGGTATTTTATTTTGTACCAAAGTTGGATATCCATATATATATTTTTTCTGATATTTTATTTATGACAAACAAGATAATTAACTTTTTAATCGTCAACTTCCCTTACCTATGCAGCAATGCACCTACATCACCTGCATATGGGGTTTATATCTTTCAGTTGATTCGATACGCAAGAGTATGCTCTATGTATGAACAATTTTTAAAACAAGGTAAGTTATTGACAAACAAGTTGCTGAAACAAGAGTATCAACAGCCTCATTTAAAGTCATCATTTCGTATGTTATATGGTCGATACAATGACTTGTCAGCAAATATAATTTATCTTGAAGTCAAATGCTGACTATTGTTTTCACAGAGCTGCCAACCCTTACGATTTTGGCGTAAGTTTTACGAAATTAGCATCCAAAATACGCCTTACGATTTCTCTCTATATTCTTCCGATTTCAGTTTTTCTCCATCAAAGTTTATAATACCGGGATTTTCATAAGTGGTTGTCTACAGTTTCTACTATTATAATTAAATATTTATAATCCTTACATTGGTTGCTTGTATCGTCGTTTCGATTTTAGATGGCTGATCGCATTCATGACACTGTTTTTAAGTAAACAAAATGGAAACGTGTCTCAAATTCCTCTGATTGCATGTCCATTTACAAAACATCTTCAGCGGCAGGGGGGCCTCGGCTTTCCACGGACCACGCCTTACTATCTTTCATTTCAGAATGTTGGCAGCTCTGTTGTCATACTAATTGTTAGGCCATTATATCTGTACACACTGAATTGTCGACAGATTTTTCCATTACAGTGGATTCCATTTAATCGGATAGCGGTTAAACGAATATTTCGGCTACTC
Organism: Saccostrea cuccullata; assembly: GCF_032062105.1. Lineage (NCBI taxonomy): Eukaryota > Metazoa > Mollusca > Bivalvia > Ostreida > Ostreidae > Saccostrea > Saccostrea cuccullata. The sequence goes on along the minus strand of NW_026924239.1, from coordinate 19,135 downwards.
TGATACAATATCAGAGCACAAAACCATTTCTTATATATTTATTAATAATTTCATCTGATATTCTGATAGGAAAATATCGGATTTTCATTTTATCTGATACAAAAATTTTGCCTATCATAGTGATTTTCATAATAATTGTCTCGTTCACACCTCTACCTTCTGTATGTAAATCCTTTGTTTACACAAGTTTGACACTTCCAGACACGATAATGAGGGGATTAGTCACGGCTGAACAAACGCCAGCACCTTACCTGTGTTAATAGTGGGCACACTAGATCGATGTTTTGATAACAATAGTGATGACCGGCTTGGGTGTTAATTTAGATCATTGATAATTGGCTTGTATGCAATTTTCTTCAGCGTGAAATTTTAATTATTGAACTGTTCAGTTTGAGTATGACACTTCGCTTGGACATTAAATTAAAATTATCAGAATTAGACTGTCTATTAAATGGTAGCGCTTGGTCATGTAGTTGAATATGTGTTCACTTTTAAGTGCAATTTTAGAAATTAAAATCACATGCACTCTGTATAAATATACGTCTGAAAATTAAATCCATCAATGAAAGTGACAAACATACAAGTAAAGATGAAACAATAAAGGTTTTTTTTATTTATTAATCAGCAATCCGGAAAAAAATGGTTTACGTAATATAGTCATGTGTTCAATCAACTTCCGTTTTCCAAAATGGATGCCATCAACGAATGGGATGAATGTAAACAAACAGGTGCCTGGTGCTAAATAGATAAATAAAGTTAGAAATAAGTTTTATACTTCAATTAAAAACAAATTATTCATACAAAATCATATTGAACTTGTTATTAAATTAAGTGAAATAATTCATTTCCTGACTTGGTACATTCATCGAACGAAAATGAAAGTACAGGTACGTAATACAACCTTGTTGAAATTGTTACTTGTGTACTGTAGATCTGCTGTTTGTACGGAAATATTGCAATCGGCTATTCCAATATTCAGCTATACGGATAAAATTATTCTGACAACCTGACTATCTGTTTAAACGGAACCCACTGTATTTCCTATTCATGACAAGGAGCACACGGTGGGTGTGACTAATGGGAAGGGGATGCTCACTCGTTCATGACACTTGATCCCACCTCTGATGTTTTGGAGGTCCTTGTTTGCTCTACTCAGATTTTGTTTTGTTAATGAACTTTGAGCTTTAAAACTGTTCGTTATCTTCATATATTTCATTAAAAAAGGCAACAAAAGATATTAAGTAATTCTTTAATAATTTTAAAAGTCTGTCTTTACTTATATACAGGTTTCCAACAAGAACTCAAGGAAATTCAGAATATTGAGAACCGCAAGCTTGAAATGTTGAGGAATAGACACAAACCAACTTACGATGCTGTCATGTGGTATAAGGACAATCGGGACAAATTCCAGGGGCAAGTCCATCTGCCTCTGTTGCTCTCGGTAAGTACTGTATGTCAATAGGAAACAGGTACACATCATTAAGAAGTACTCTAGCTTAATGGTAAATGTATTGGGTTTATGTAAATGGAACTGATCCAGTAGTGTGTGTGACTTATTGGATGAAAGACCGAAAGATGCTTTCTGGACAGTCTGGTGAAGAACAGCAAAAGTTACTCAGGTTGGCGTTGCAGCCCGTGGGCCTCCTGTTGTAAGCAGTTGTGAGAAAAAGGTTAATATGTGGTGCTCGCTTGCCTGTCAAGGTTCAGATGGATCAGACTTGACATTTGATAAATTTTAATGAAAAAATCTCTGGCATTTAATGGACAGGTGATAATCATTTCTAGATGAATTTTGAAATGTCATTTGAAAAAGTCAATAATTATCGTTATTAATCAGGATTTGACGTGTCTTTATTTATATTTCAGGTAAATCCAACGTCTCCCGCAGTAGCCAAGTTCATCGAGATGCACATCAGCGCCAACGACATGAGGGCGTTTATTTTCGAGAACACGGAGGATTACAATGTGTTTATGAGGGAGGTCCGAGACAAGCAGAACCTGAGGGTGAACGCCTTGAAAGTGCCGCCCCAGCAACTGGCAGCCTTCAACGCCAGACACAATATCTCTCGTTATAGGTAACCCCCCCCCCCCCCCCCCCCCCAAAACAAACAAACAAAAAACAAAGGTCTGGCACAACTTGTTCATTCTCAATAGAAATTTTTAAGACTCAGTAAATCTTACATAACTTGGACATGGAGAGTCCATTGAAAAAAGTTTGAGATACTGATCGAACATAAAACCCAAGCTAATGAGAAAAATCTGACTCGCCCACTTCTTTACGGACATCCACACTTTGGAATTCCCAGATACAAAAGTCCAAGTGTACTCTGCATAGAGAGCATTCAGAGGTTTAAATAATATTATTATGTTCCACTTTCATTCCTCTGTATCGCATTTTGTTCATTTCCCGCTTGGCATTCAAAGTAATTTTCATAAATGTTAATCATAGGTTAAAGTCATTTTAATTCATTAGTTAACATTATTTTTATTTAAAAATATCATGAAACTAGATAAGGTGAATAATGTGTCCTAGAAAGTGATTTAAAAAATTGAAACCCTCAGAAGTTTTTCTGTACTAATTTAGCGTAAATTATTCCTGTGTTTAAGTCCATATTGTAGAGTTAATCTATTTAACACCCTACCATTATCTCCTCAGAAAATGACACTTGTGACATCATAATACCAGGAGTTATTAATAGGGATTTTCACTGTAATGACTTCAAATTACGGTGTATCTGTTATCTTAGTATCAATATTTTTTCATTCTAATAAGAGGAAAATTTTAAAGGTTAAAAGATAGAGATAAGTATCAAGAATATTTTGATATTTAATATTATGCAAGTTACAAAATATAAAATCCTTCTACAAAAACTCAGAAATGTCTTATGATGTGGAAACCATTTAATGCTATGGAATTTGTGACCTGTGTCTTGCAAAAGCATAATTATGTACATGTAGAAAGGACAAAAATTATATACCCCTGGGATCTTTCGATCCGGGGCATAAAAATGATTGACAGACAAACAGCTACAGTATAAACACATTACACAGATTCAAATAAATGTTCCTTACATTTTGAGACAGAAGAAGACCAAAATTTAAAAGTAAAACTTAGAATGGAAATGTATAGGAAAAGTTACTAACTCCAAACAAAGCAATCTTTCTTTGACAAAGCAAGAGAGGAAAAAAAGTATGTAGTTAACATTGGGAAAAGGGATCAGGAAACTGCTTAATTTGTGATTAACAGGAGAAAATTATTCGCAACAATAGTTGGTAATGATGGGAAATATGGGGACTGTTTGCACTTCCTGATACTATCATGTGATAATTAGTACGTTAAAACAGATGATAAATTGATAATTATTGATGATCACTGTCTGATTTATAATCATTCCCGATTAAATTTTTGTTTATTAATTGAAGCAGTAATTACTCTTTTACATTCTAAGGTATGATCATTCATTCATTGATGGTGAATTACAGCTTAGACTCTATTGGTTTTCAAAGATTGAATATTAGAATAAAAAGTAATTACATACTCTATTAAAAACTTAATCATGAACACATAAAACTGCACAATTACATAACTTTTCCAAGATTTCTTGAGATGGAACTTTTATTTTAGGGATGGTAATGATGTTTTGCTTAAGGATGTACAACACACCTACCCCAAAAAATTCCTGTCGTTTAATTTTCGTTATTTTTGTATATTTAGTACATGACTATATCTACTGCAGGTATGCACATTTTGGACAAAATCGTTCGAGTGGTTTTTGGACAGGAACTTCCAAAAGTTACCCCCCTTTAGTTGTTTACAAGGAGAGAAAATTTTTAATCAATGAACTACTTAAACCTTGATTTTCAAAAAAGCCAGGTTAGATATAAATGTCAAATTTCATTGGCTTATTCCCTTAACCATTTAACACAAAAACATAGTCATCTTTTTGATATACATACCATCAAAATAATTTTTAAAGACCTTAAACTGAAAAACTATGAATTATCTAAGCCTTGAAAATTGCGTATTTTTCAAATTCAAAATTTTTTTGTGAAAAAACCTGTCGTTTAATTTTGGTAAAAAACTTTCTTTAGGTAGCTGTAGTAAAAATAATCTTCATAATTTTTTGTATAATTTTTGTACGACCAGTTTTGATTTAATAGCGGAAAATTACCCCCTCCCCCTTTCTCAATAAATCACGTTCCCTCGCGTCTTTCAGACGGGGGTCGATCACTTTATTATATGAATCTACAAATACATATTAAAAAAATTAAATTGGAATATTGCTTTTGCTTCAAAAATATATTAACTTACAAATTTAAAAGTTCTCATATGTAAAGCGTATTTAAATGTAGATTTTAGGCAATTTTTGAATACCCCTATCACCCCCACCCCTTCCTTTTTTGCGTCGCAGACCATTAGCGTTTGACGAAACGTCGTTTACAGTGCAAATATACTGGTATTTCGTCATTTGAATCCCGGAGGTATGCATTAGTTTTTAAAATTCATGAATGCAGAATAAATATTGACTACTCTTTTTATATGTATCAGGAAAAAATTACTGAAGGATTTGTGTTTAGTCCATATATGTATGCGTTATGCATTCCATATCACATGAAACCTGGATACGAATTCAAGTTTTGTTTAACTTGAATATGTTGATTTTGTACACCCCTCACGATAGTGTACGCATTTCTTTCAATGTCGTCGCTTCTAAAGTTAAAATGAAAATTCCGTATTCATCCACATTAACTTCAAAATATCAAACACGAAACTCTTCATCTATTTCAATTTTTATAAAATCGCACTTAATCTTACAGGCTACGTTTTGTTTTGACTCGAGGAAATGCGAACCGACATTGTTGACAGAAAGTCATAGTCAAATGATTTGCTGCAATAGGATATTCATTAATGCAGATAATTTCAGTACAAGTGAACAATGCTTTTCAATTCTATACTTACATTGTGTGTATGAGGTCTATAGTATTCAATTCTCGGATTTATCAGGTCTTGCTGTAAATGTATCTGATTCTGTGGAGAACCGTGAATAAAGGGAGGAAAATAAACATCTCCTACATTTTCAGAGTTGTTCCTCTTTGATCAGTAAGGGTCTGAGAACAACATCGATTTTACATTGTAAAAAAAGTTTTTTTGTTTATTTATTGTAGTTTTATTTAATTAAAGAAGAAAAACAATATTTATATCGTAAATGCACAAATTGTAATGAAGACCATTAATCGGAATGCTATATAGCCAATTGTACATAACGAGAATTTCGGCAATGTAAAATAAAATTTTTAGAATAAAAATATGCTGCGCTTCAAATGATCAAAAATACAATTTATTGTATATGAAATGAAATGAAATAAACATTAAGGGATGGTATTTTATGTCTTGCTTTTTCCGGAGTTTAATCGGGTTAATTAAGAAATACTTATTGATTGAGTATGGTACGCACAATCACAGCCAAGCCCCATATCCCAATTTTCTTTCATGATTGATATACATCGGGATCGTTTTACTCGTCGTTTTGACGCTTTATTTTTGACGTTAAATTTGACGTCACGTCAAACGTTCAATTGAAATCGCAAGAGTTATCTCCCCCAGTGTGTTGTACGTCTTTAAGGTCAAGGTCTAGTAAATAACTTTAGACTAATTTTTTGGTGCTAGATCCATTATGACGTCATAATCAATTTCAACTTTCTTTTTCCCGTACTTATGTAGAAAATAGGATATTTTCATGACATTCAATTTGAAATCATATGAAAAGTAAACCGGATACCTATATTAAATTTGATATTGATTTAAAGAAGAGGCCACGAACATACATTATCATTTTCTGAGAGACTGTAGGGAATCTTGATACATTTCCTTAGTCGAATATGAAAAAAACTCCCATATTCATGATTGTTTCTTAAATTTTTTATTGAAAATGACAGTTTGAAATACAGTTTTTCATGTTGTTTACCAACAAATTTGACCAAGCTAAAGTTGTAAAGCATCAATAAAGGAATTTATTTCACAAGTTTGATAAATCTGTAGGCACGTTTCATTTACTAGATCTTGACCTTAAGAGTAATAATTACCTCCTCTAAGAAAACTGGAAGAGGGCTATTTTTCTTCAGGATTATTGAAATAAAAAATTATTTACATTTATAGATTTCTGTTATGAAAGATAATTGTTTTCTCCTGACACATGTGACACATGGGTTTTTTTGATGGAAATTTGTTCATTGTCATTTGTCTTCATCATTGTCATTCTTGTCGTAGTTGTCTTTGTAAAGGACAAGATAGGGTAAGACCCCCTTTTGGCCCTGGTATGGGGCGTCTTTTAGAATGATGCAACAGTTTAAAATCTGTTGTCATCCCTGGCAAAATGAGTATTGGTTCTAAATTTTGAAATACACAGAATTCACAGCGAGGTCAGAGAATACATATAAATCAATTTTTTTTTAATGCAAATTTTCATCAGTTTTACAGCACAGTTTGTTTCAGAAAGCATAGAGCACAAGCTTGCTTATCTACCAAATTTATATATTTTATACACTTATCAGATGCAGTTTGTGAAAATCTCAGATAGGCAAGCTTATGCTCTATGTTTTTGAAAGAAACAAGTATCTCAAATATTACGAAATTCCACCAGAGTTGAGGAATTCTGGAAAATATCCTTAACTTCTGCACCATCTTGTGACCTCCATGTAAGCTTTGAATCAAAACAAGTGCTGGTTTGAAAGAAAGCATCAGTGTATGACTAAGTTCTTAACTACAAACTATTACAAATTTACCAGTGTTCTGATTTTTACATCAAATAAAAGGCCAGTTTTGGCTGTTACCCTATCTTGTCCTTTTTCACCTTTTTGACTTCAAAAACCACTGGGCCAACTTCAACCAAACTTGGCAATTTGATTAAATGAAGGGCCATGCCTTCTTCCAAGGGTGAGATAATTATGCTTTCTCAATTCTTTACACTCAGGGGTAGGATTTTCTTTTTCTTGAACAAGTTGATTCTACAAAAATTACATCAGAGTTGTCCATCTTATGACATAAGAATCAAGTGTACATGTTGTAGTTTTGAACTACTGAATTACTGTGACGTGTGTACACTTGAAAAAGTACTGGCAGTTTGATGTTCATGACAAAGTTGTTAAGAGATTATTGTAGTTTTAAACCAAGATCTCATGTGCGTTTAGCAGTTTGACACCTTCTCTTGTTTAATTTACATAGCTTGTAATAATTAGAAAGATTTGTCAATCCTAATTTCCTTTGACAGTCAGTTTGGCTTTGTGAACTACCTGACGGATTACATTGTGTGTGCGGATGGAGTAAGACGCTATCTCTGTGCTCAGTATCACATCCACAACATCCCGGTCGGAACCCGACGCACCAAAGATCTGGTGCAGGACATCAAAGAAAATGTCCGGAGCTGAGGACCTTCTACACTGACGAGTACCAGGTCTGTAGGCTGCATTTGTTCATAATATAAGAACATTTGAAGCATGTGTAATTGTTCCCACTGAATAGAATTCCCTTGTTCTGTTTTGAATTCTCCCAAAAATATTTCTATTTATGAAAGGTATACATGTACATGTACTGATATAAATTACCGTATAGCAGGTTTTCTTGGCAGGTGTAAAATTTGGCGTTTTGCCTCCTCATAGGTATGACAATAATTTTGGTGTAATTAAAATGCCAAAATAAGCCAAAATTAGCACCCCGCAAAAATAACCTGCTATATGGTACTTTGTCTCACTGCATGATTTTGGTGGAGTTGAAGAGCTATGTTGATTACTTGTTAAAAATATGTTTATTTTTATGTTTGCAGTACACTTGTCGAGTATCCAAGTATGACAAATCTGTGTCTTCCAGAAGCACCAAAATCAGGTAGGCCCTTTGTCATTGCTGATCTGTACAGTGTACTCTCATTAGAGGCCTGTTCAACAGACCGAGCACTTGCAAATGTTTTTTATTGGAGGCATAAGGAATTTTGGCGAGCACTCGCAAACGTTCCCTCTGTTAAACAGGCCTCAGGTCTACCCTCATTAGGTCAACTAGACAAATTGCTGTTAAAATAACAACCTGTAAGTACATGAACATAACCAGAAATCGTACAGGGAAATAAAGTTAGGTTTTAAAGAAATCTATGTTTGGTTGACCATTATGATCCTCACATTACAGAATAATTTTTAATGAAGTATGGTGTTTCAAAAGTATGAAAAATATTGTTACTAATTTAACATTTAAACACATTAAAGGCCAAAAAACTTTTATCTTTCTTTAATTAATGACACTGTATGCATAGTAATTGGACTATGATTTGACTTGAACAGGGACCCCCAGTGGATGTCTGCTTCAGTGGACGCCTCCAGAATCCAGGAACTCAACAACGAGATCAGGGTAAGTGTCAAAAAGAACTCAACAATGAGATCAGGGTAAGTGTCAAAAAGAACTCAACAATGAGATCAGGGTAAGTGTCAAAAGAACTCAACAATGAGATCAGGGTAAGTGTCAAAAAGAACTTCAACAACGAGATCAGGGTAAGTGTCAAAAAGAACTCAACAATGAGATCAGGGTAAGTGTAAAAAAGTAGAAACTCAACAATGAGATCAGGGTAAGTGTCGAAAACTAAAAACTCAACAATGAGATCAGGGTAAGTGTCATAAAGTAGAAACTCAGCAATGAGATCAGGGTAAGTGTCAAAATGAACTCATCAACGAGATCAGGGTAAGTGTCAAAAACTAAAAACTCAACAATGAGATCAGGGTAAGTGTCATCAAGTAGAAACTCAACAATGAGATCAGGGTAAGTGTCATAAAGTAGAAACTCAACAATGAGATCAGGGTAAGTGTCATAAAGTAGAAACTCAACAATGAGATCAGGGTAAGTTTCAAAAAGAACTCAACAATGAGATCAGGGTAAGTGTCAAAAGAACTCAACAATAAGATCAGGGTAAGTGTCAAAAAGAACACAACAATAAGATCAGGGTAAGTGTCAAAAAGAACTCGACAATGAGATCAGGGTAAGTGTCAAAACAAGATTATAGGTATAGTCAAACTACAAAATCTCGAAGCCGATACGGCTGAGAAAAAAACTTTGAGATATCCTTGGATTCCAGATATCAAGAGTAAAATACTACAGGAATATGTAATTGGGACTTCCTAATCACTTCCACGTATCCATGGTATTCGAGATATTGGAGTTCAAGATATCAAAGTTCAACTGTATATCAAAGTAAGACTTTGGCAGTGAGATTACTGTATTTAAATTCTAACAAAGTAATGAGGCTATTCATATGAGAAATGGATGAGATTCTGTAGATGCTAAAACAACAGGTTTCCTGCTTTTCCAATCCTTTATTAATGCTCTCAACTACAGTTAAAATTTGATATCTAAAAAATCTGACATCTTGAAAACCATGGATATGTAGAAGTGACTTGTAAGTCCCAAACATATAATTTAAAAAATATTTTACCTCTAATATCTGAAATCCTTGGATATCTCAGAAATTTTTTTCTTGGTCCTTTCTACTTTAATTTGAGATAATGAGATTTGACTGTATTTGGTGCCTTGCACCAGATTTGTGAATTGAGAAGCAGCCACTATAATGATGAAATAATCATCACCAATCATAAATAAAACAAGAGATTTTCATTATGCATATTAAATCATTTCTTTAAATAAAATCTTGAATTGCAGAGTTGTCAAGAACAGAGGAGAGAGAAGGAGGCTGCCTACACAAGGTTACAGCAGGAATCACAGGAGCTGGACACCAAGATGAACAAACTCCGAGAACAGAAGGTGGGATAGAAATCGGGGTTAATTAGCAGCGGCTGATTAGGTTTTAAATCCTGATTTTAAAAATTAATTAGCTTCTTTTTCTTAAATTTTTGTGCTAAACTTACTTGTACAGTACATGTATATATATAAAAAATTAATATTTGCTTTCCAGAAAAATCTTTCCCAGTTAAAGGACAAGAAGAAAAGGCTACAATCTCAAATTGACTCCAAGAAACAAAGGTGAAGAAAATAAAACATTGACTCATATCTAATGTACAGGTATTTCAAAGAATCTTTCAGTTGGAATGGCATATCATTTATTAGGAGTTTTGCTGTAAAAATTAGGTCACTGGAGTGAGTATCAGAAATATTATAAACCAATATTTTGATAAAAAATTAAGACTAAATAAAGTAAAATTTGGGTCAACCAATCACCCTGACCAGTAGGAAAATATGAATGAACAGGTCATTTTAATTGGAGAACTACTTCAATGGCTATCATTCTACCTGTACCAAGCTTATCCAGTCTTCACAATTAGCACAGATTTAGTAATATTTTCTATATAACAAACATAGCTTCTTTTTCTCTTTGGCTCTATTCCAACATACTGTAAACGGCTGTGTATTCTTTTTAGCGCCTTTTGCGGAAAGAAGCTTCCGCTAATTCAAGGACAACACTAAATGTCTAGCACATATACTCATAAATAAGAATGTATGAAAATATATGCTAGCTAGACGAAGTGTGAAAATCAATTTCTGCCAAAATTGAACGCACCAAATATAATACATTTATAGTAAGTTGCTTTTATGTTTTGTAATTGCGTAACTTATCTATCTGCTGCACAGTCTGCTGCAACTTTCAATGTGTTTGTATCTGGATAATATTTTTGACACTGTGCTTTGAAAATCCAGAGAACAATCATCCATCTTGCTAAAAAAATTTTTAGATGCTACTTTAATGGTTTGGTCTGAATTGAGAAAGGCAAAATTTTTTTAAATAAAAAAAGCAAAATAGAATCTGTACTAAATGAATTAATTCTATTGTTTTATCTTAATTTATAAACACTAGAAAACTTGAAAATTTATAAAGATAATGTAATTAATTGCATTTTATCCATTGGTAATCCTTGGTTGACTCTCTGCTACACTCCATACAAACCTTGGATGTGATTGGTGGAGGAATAGGCATCAGGATGATGCATTTCTCCGCTGGAAATTGTCTTATCACTCCTTTCATATTTCGCTCTATAACAACCTTATGTTAGTAGTCTTTGAAAGCAAAAATATAGTTTTGGACATGCCACAAAGTAACTCTAATTTCAAATGTATAACATTTGAATGAAATTCAAATAAGATCACATGACTGAATCACCGAGGTTAGTGTGCAAGGTACGAGCCTTCCGAGGAACTCCGATTGTCATGTTTTTTATCTTCTTAAACCTTTTGCAATTTCCTGTTACAGTAGTGAATGATCAGGGTACATTAAGACTACCTCTATGCTCTTAAAGTAATGCATTAAAGCAGAGAACTTGCACCCCTCCTCCACATTTCCTGAACAAAAATTGTTATTTTTACAAAACTTTATGAATAAATATAATAGTTATTAATTGAAATTAATTGAATTTCCCATCATTTTGTATTATAATTAACTTTCTGTAGAATACAAAATGAGGAGGCCGAGGCAATAGACTTGGATGCTGAGAAAGAGGCCACAGACAAGAAAAAGAAGGAGCTGAATGTTAAAATGTGTGTCTGTCTGCAGAAAATGAAGGATAACACAAAGGTAGGTTGTGTCCCCATCCACAGTTGTGGCAGACAGACGCATTAAGGACCACTATAGCTATAAAAAATTAAAAGAAACACTATTAACTGTAAGTTGTCTGTCCAATTGAGGCTGACAGGTGCATAGGGATCAATTTGTCTGAAGAAATTGAAGGACATCCTTAATTTGTGTTGTGTCATTGGTTAAGGCAGACTGACACTTAGGGATCACATTGTCTTAAGAAATTGAAGGAATAACTACTCCACTAAGTTGTGTTAACCTTGTGTCACTGGTTGAGGCAGACAGACTCTTAGGGACCACTTTGTCTCTGCCCCACAGTCTGGGCTGGGAAGAGTCCCACATTCACTGTCCCACATGTATAATGTAAATAGGAGCACAGAAGCCTTGTTCTTTGGAGCCCTCTTGTGTTTCGTTCACGAGAGGGTGATGCTCTTCCTTTCTTCTGTTATACATGTATATTGACAGTAGCTTTTACTTCTCACACAAAGCTTAAATATAAAGATTTAATATACCTATTTCAACTTTTGAAAGATCAAAGTAAAATTCTATTTTGGTTCTACTTCCCATGCATAGTAACAGGTAGCCTTCTCTTAGGCATTGTCGCTTGTGTTATGAAGTGGTTTTAGCATTTGCTCTAGAGTCACAGAGTAAGAATTAGATCTTTATGTTGAGGGCCAGAATCCCACTGCTGTACGTGGAGATCTTTGAATGAAACCAATAAACCAAGTTTTGATGAAGTGGTAGGTGTTGACACAGCAAAGATCCCTTATTCCTCAAATGCCCTTAAAGCTAAGACAAGTCTAAATGTACAGCCCTATATAAAAAAAAAGTTGGTCTCAATATGAATGAAAAATTCTCTATACTGGTACATTCAACAAAGAAACAAAGTAACAAAGACTTGTACTGTTTTCCAGACATACTGCTTATGTAAAGAAGTGTAAATTGAATGTTGTTATAGTCTTTGTAATCATCAGTAGTTTATTATGAGCTTCAAATAGATATATACAAACTGTATTGTTATCATTAGTGACAGTCAGTTGAGTATTTATTATACCCCCTCTGCAAACAAAGTTTGTAGAATTTATTGGAGTCACTGTTTATCTATTTGTTTGTTCATGCAGTCAAGTCTTGGATATTACAATGTACTTTGTATTGTTAACCGATTGTGTATGAGCTAAGGGGATTTCATGACCTTGACTCAAGGCTATTGATGCAAGTTCAAGGTCTCTAAGCTAAAACATTTCAAATTCTTGTGTAGGCTCTAAGTCTGTAATCAAGAATATTTGGAGATTCATACTAGGTACAAGTTTTGTTTACAAGTTCATTCTGGCAAGTTCAAGGTCACTTGCAGAAAAAAAATATTCTTGTCATGGCTATAATTTTGTATAAATGAGAATCATTAGAATGTCATGCATGGTACAAACTTTAATTAAACCTGATGGTGTGTCATAACTTTGACTGATCAGAAGTTTAATATTTATCCACACAAAGTTATTAATGAATAGTATGAGAAAATAGATAGCCAGAAAAGATTGATATATACAATTCATCAGAAATTAGTTTTGCAGAATGTGTGCTGCATTATTGAAGATTTTACATTAGGTTCTTAATTTATACTAGATAAAGGTTATCTCTGAAATCTACAAATATTGAAGCCCTAAAAAAATATGAAAAATTTCACAATATTACAGCTTAACAAATATGAAAATTACAGTGAATTTGAAAATATAGTTCAAAATACATTTTCAACATTTGTATACCAGCAAAAAAGCAAAAAAATTATAATGTAGGTAAACTTTATAAAAGATGCTTGTTTGTTTTCAGGAATGTTTGAGTCTCAGTATAAGTAAAGTCCGGTTAAGTCTGAAGCATGCTTCCATTGTACGAGACCTTCAGAGCTTGGAGGATGCCAAGAGAGAACAGTCCCATTCCTTACAAGACCTGGAGGTAAGATATATAAAGACCGTTATTAATTCTGATCACTTAATGTAACCTCTGTCCCTAAATCATTGACAAGTTTGCGGCATGAAATCTGACTATTGGATTCTAAAGAATTTCTTTTCTTATTTTTAAGGGACAAAGGGGGCAGATATATTCTGTCATTCAATATTGCCTCCTAATTATTTAAGAAGCAGTTTAAAATTGTGCACACACATCAAATATTTAAAAAAAAATTGTAAAGGGGTTTGGAGTTTTGCATCTTATCCAATTGTCTGCTGTAATATTTACTAAATGAGACTGATTAAACTGCCTATTGTGAAGTAATTGGTATGATTTTAATTCACAGAGGGAGTTTGAGGAAGCTAAAGAGAGAGTGAGAGAAATTAAAGACAAGGCCAAAAGATTGTTATCTATAGCCAAGAAAGCCACAGGGACAGCGGATAATGAGGAGTTATCTCAGGAAATCAGGGCGGTGAGTACACTCAGACTTAGGAATGACAAGACCCATTCAGTCATATCATCTACAGCTGTTCATTTTGACCATAATATTAAAAATTGAAATTAATTTTATTTCGGTAAAAGAAAAATATTTTGAATCTGACTGCTATTATCATGATGATCAGAGAATATATGGCGTGGTGTGTGTCAACATCTTTTCATTATATAAAACTTGTTTATGCCTTATTTTGAAGTTATATGTAATTTATCTACCCTCAGAGTATAATGTAATGTAAACAAACCTTTGTTCTGAAGGTCACTAAATACATCTGTCATTGATTATTATCGGCCGCAGCAGCGGCCGATCTATTTGTGATTGTGTTAGAATGTGCACATGGGGAAATGAGACGTTATTTTTTGATTTGTAGAATAAAATAATTCTTAAATGATAACATGTGTTATATCATGAGTAAAATATTTTAAAAACTTGCTTTAATGTAAGTATTAATTGTTGTAATTACGTTTCAATTTCATTGTAATTTCTCTTCAGACATTGATAATTTATGGTTATATAAAAAGAGTTTATAATAGGTACTCCCCACCCTGAGAGTGTACAAGATTTGAAAGCAAATCGTCACGATTTTCCGGAAAAAAATGACGTGATAAAAGTGCATGGTAAATAAAAATAAAAAATTTGTTCAAGTAGTAAAAATTGTCCTGAATATGCTAAAGCTGCAAACGAAACAATAGATAATTTCTGTACATTTTGCACTGTGCCTTGCAGCATAGCCTCAGCCCTCTTCTGCAGAAACCATAGGCATTATCACGTGACAAAGATCCAGGGTATCAGCACGTGGTTCATCTTGAGGCCTGCATCTTCATTTTGATGGCGATAAATTCTTATCATTTATATATGACTATTATTTGATGAATCCATTTGTAGAACAAATGCACTAAAATTTCTATTTATTTAATTTATTTTACTTTGAAGACAGTCTGGAATAAAAAAAGATAACTATTTCAGCTTTGAATAAGTTGTATTTTCCAGACACGTAGCATCGTTTTTGAAAGTGGGGGGCCAACCTGAGAAAATTTTTTTTTTTCTTACCTGAAAAAGTTGACAAGCAAAAAAAAAATAAAATTACTATCACTTCCAATTTTTTCCTTACAATCCTTGCTATCACTATACTATGGTTATAAAGGGGGGGGGCAACCATCCTATCGATGAACATTTACTATAGTAAAGGTTATGTTGGGGGAAAAAAGTAAGAGGCAGCCCCCCTTCACCCCGATATTAGGTCCTATTTCCTTTACATAGATATTTTAGAACTTGTGAAAGTATTTTTTGAAATGCTAAATTTTGTTTGCGGCTCATTTGATGCTTTGCATCAATTTAACTTGTGCAACATTGTTTTTGTGTGTGGTAAATTGTTTTCAAAGAATCGCTGTTTTGAAATGTCTGTCATGATCGATAAGGCTATCTAAATTTAATTCCCTGGTTCTGCGCCAATTTTCTCCAAAACTGATGCGGGAGGGCTGCATTTTATTTATCATTTTATTGGCAATAAAGTAGATGAGGGAGGTATTTTTTTTTATTTTAATTTCCGAATTTTCTTTAACATACAGATAATATTTTTAATCACAGATATACTTTCCATTTCTGGTCAAAATTTCTGCTTTATCCATTGCTTCTCAGCGTGTAAACATCATAGGTAATGTCCTCGAATGTATTTTCAAACGAAGTAGCCAAAATCTCATTGAAAATGGCTACCGGAAGTGATATTTGAATACTAAACTATGAAACAAATGAGGTCGGAATTTTTTTTTTTCCAGATTGGCCTCCGCAATACCAACTTTTTATTTTATCAAAAATACAATAAAATTAGCAATGCGGCTACCTCAGAACAAATCTAACAGCGGGCCTGAGAACCAAGATTTCAATTTTATATGGCCTAAGTGAAACTCCAGTACACTTGGTACAGGAGTTATAAATAGAGAAATATAAATCATTAAAGAATTCTATATTGCAGTAATTAAGCAATTGACACCCTGAAATTCAAGGGGGAAGATTACTTAAATTAATACTTCATGTATAAGGTGGAATCAAAATGCAGATGATAGCTGATGATAAACCATTGTGTTATATGATGTATTTTTTATTTGCAGTTATTTAAGAACGTAATTGGTAATACAGTGGAAGAGATTGATGAGGAGATACACTTACAAGAGGCCAGGGCAGACTCACTGTATCAAACTGACGAAAGGGTAAGTACATAGGACAACAAGTACAACAAGCAATTGATATTCATAAGATAAAGTAAGTCGTAAACTCACAGATATTTTTAGCACATGATTAAAAATTTGTTAACAGTAACTAATGAAAAGTTTCTTTACAGTACAGTAAAACTTGTTTAGCATGAACATGGATATTTCAAATTCACAGACATAGTGAAGTTTTCTTGGATCCCCAACTATGAAAAATTTTTCAAATTCCTTACACGGATGTAATGAATTATGGCTATAGCGAAATAATTACACAGGTCCCAGTGACTTCGTTATAACAGAGTTTACTGTAAGTAATGAAAAGTTTGTTTACAGTTACTAATGACAGTAAGTGTAAGATATTCCTTCTTTGTTGTCCTCTAGGTTGTGCAAGAATACCGCACCCGCAAGACTGAGATCAACCAATTAGAAACAGAGATAGAAAATCGTGAAAGAGAAATTAGCGGCCATCAGGAGAGGATTGAGGAGATCAAGAGACAGTGGCTGGAGCCTCTACGAGAACTGATGGAAAAAATCAACGAGAACTTCGGATACTTCTTCTCCTGCATGAACTGTGCTGGGGAGGTGGATCTCAGTGTTCCCGCTAACGAGGTGCGGAATTAATTTGTTGTAATTTGAGAAAAATTAAAGACTTCTATTTATAATTAAGGGGTGAACATGGCATGCCTGCCCTTAACAGAAGTTTTTTTTTTATAAAAATTGTGCTGTGAAACTCGATTTATCTACAAGCATTAAAAGTTCCTGATTTCATTTTACTTCACAACCCCTAACACCCCCATCTTTCCTCTGGAAACAGTTGATTCAACCCTGTAATTTGTTAATATATGGAAATAATAACACCTATTTTTCATTTCAGGAGGATTATGAGAAGTATGGGGTGAGGATCAAGGTGAAGATCCGCGACGCGGAGCAGCTGAGGGAGCTGAACATGCACCACCAGAGTGGTGGGGAGCGGAGCGTGGCTACCGTCCTGTATTTACTGGCCCTCCAGGAGCTGGCCAAGTGTCCGTTCAGGTGTGTCGACGAAATCAATCAGGTATGTCCGCAGCGTACAGCCCTTTTTATGATTTTTAGTTTCGAATGAAAGAAAATAAATTATTGTTATACCCCCGCAAACGAAGTTTAGGGGGGTATATTGGAATCAGCATGTCCGTCTGTCTGTCCGTCTGTCTGTCTGACTGTCTGTCTGTAGACAAGATTTTGTCCAGACCGTTTCTCAGAAACTATTGGATGGATTTGTCTGAAAATTTGTACACTTATTATTCACCATATGAAGTTGTGCACCTGATATTTTCATCATGATTGGGTAATTTTTCTGCATTTTACAGGTGTTTTTTCTTTTTTATTTTATGGTTTTGTTTGGCTCATAACTAGAAAACTATTAGACTGACAATCATCAAACTTGGACAGTTTATGCATCTTGGGTAGAAGGTGTGTCACGACCTATTTTAAGGTCACCGTGACCTTTAATTTAAGTGAAATTTTAAAAGAAACCAATCTTTTACTATTGAATTACACAATCCAAAATGTTTAGAGTGTTCTGTATCCCTGTTAAAAAATGTTAAATTAAGAAAATAATATTTTTCATTATATACTCTACAGCAATCCATATCAAATGTTATTTTGAGGATAATCTGCCTACTTCCAAGGGTAAAATTATCAAGCACTGGTCAAGGAAAATATGATAACAGAAAAGTGCATCCCTAGTTCTCAGTGGACATGCATCCAGTCAAAGATTAATTAATGAGTTCAATGTAGGAAAGCTAGCTGTCTCAATCATTTCTGTTAGCTGTTATCTCTAATTAAGGTCCTTGGGAATTAGACAGAGGAATTGCTGGTCAGTTTAAATAGCATATGTGAGTTGATGGCCAGCCTTCTATTTCTAAAATCAATTTGTTATCAAGACTAAGTTTTTAATACTAATTAGTTAAATTGATATATTAAAAAAAGAATTAAAATATAAGTAACAAATTTCAAGGTATATGTTCCACATGAAAGATATATGCACATGTGTTTGTTTGTGGGGGAGGAGCATTTTTCAAGCTATAATGCAACCATTTGGTGATTGTTATAATTAATGCTTACACCACAGGAGATGTTTAAACAAATATCAAAAGGAAAAAAAGATTATGGAAATCCTTTTAAAGGTTGCCATGATTTCCTCACATTCTAAACTGTTTATATTAATTGAATGAACAATATTTGACTGGAGTATCATGCTGTGTTGGACACTTTATTATTTCTAAAATGAATTTGATATAAAGTTATAAAGATTAATTTGATTCTGTATAATATTTCTTTTTTCAACAATTATTTTTCAGAGTAGCATGACAAATAATTGCTATTTCTTTTTTAAATGAAATTAAAAAAAAACTGTTACAGTGTATTAGTATTGATGTTTTATTTGGTTGCACCTTAGATTCATAAATTGAAAAAAAATTAATGAGCATGCAATTATATTTTCACTCGATTTGTTTTAAGACAATAGTGAACACCTCTTAATAGATCCATAAAATATTGTGAATTGGCACCTACTCTGAAAAAACACAGCAGGGGTATTTGTCCCTATTGGACAGTTCTAGTTTATCTTTACATTAGAAGGGAATTGATTAGAAATTGAGAATTGCACAGTAGAGTATATTTTGTCAAAGATCTAAGGGCAGGTTACTCTAAACACATAAAAATTCCACAGAATCAGGGATTATAAAAATGTTGAGAATGATTGAATTGATGAGAAATGGAAAATTGCACAGAAGATTATGTGCTTTTCATTAAGATCTAAGGGCAAGTACTCTAACTGCTTAAAAATACCACTGAATCAGGAGTTCATTAACTGTAACTTGCATACTAAGTAGATGTCATAATTTTCAAAAAAAGGATCAGTTTTTCATAAAAGAAAAAAAAATAACTAAGGTTTT
>NW_026924238.1:0-23877 GCF_032062105.1 Saccostrea cuccullata | reverse complement strand
TGAATACGGAAATACGAGTGCTGCTAAACGTTATTCTAAAGAACTTCAGGTTGAAATTAATGAATCGACTGTTAGATCAATAAAAAAACAGTATCTAAGGGAAATACGGAATTCCGAAGATGGTATATGTACGTCTCTGCCACTTGCGTCACGGGGAAGACCCCCAGTCTTGGGGAAGTATGACGATGAAGTCATTGACTATATCAAAAAGTTACGCAACGCTGGGTCAGTAGTTAATAGACATATTTTAATTGCGGGGGCTAAAGGAATAGTTGAGTTCAATGACCGCTCCTTACTGTCAGAAAATGGAGGACCCATTGCATTGGATCGATCCTGGGCGGAATCATTTCTGAGACGACTGGGTTTTGTGAAACGAAAAGGGACAAAGGCAGCCAGAAAACTTCCCCTGGATTTCGAGAACCAGAAGTTAGAGTTTGTTTTATCTGTTAAGAAAATTAGATTGGAACATAACATTCCAGAAGAACTTGTCCTAAACTTTGATCAAACGAACGTGTCAATAATCCCCTGCGGTAATTGGACGATGCACAGTGTCGGTAGGTGTGATTAACTAATTATACACCATTATGACCTATTATAATCAAACTTTCAAACAGTTGTTTTAACCATGTGAACTGATGAGAAATCATTTTAGAATTTATACACTATTTAATTTTTCAAAAAGTCAAAGATTTATTTCGTTTTTGTGGGACATGCAATTATTTGAAATTAAATGAAATTTTTCATTTCACAGGCGATAAGCAAGTGGAGATCGTAGGACCGGAGGACAAGAGACAGATTACCGCTCTTCTCACATGTTCGATGTCTGGAAAAATTCTTCCGCCTCAGCTATTGTATCAGGGTAAAACACTACAATGTACCCCGACATCTGTTCGTTTTCCACAGGGATGGGATATTCATTTTTCTGAGAACCATTGGTCAAACGAAGAAACCATGTGCCGATTTGTTGACACCATTCTTCTGCCCTACATCAACAAGATGCGCGATTCCCTTGATTTACCCTTAAAACAACCTGCCTTATGCATATTTGATGTGTTTGCTGCACACAGAACAGAATCATTTCTTAAAAAATTAAAGAAAAACGGCATTATTGTGAAATTCATACCGGGTGGTTGTACTGGTGAATTGCAACCGCTTGATCTCTCCGGAAATGCCCAGTTTAAAGACTTGGTAAAAAAACGATTTGTGTCCTGGTATGCTACAGAAATAAAAAAAGAACTGAAAGCAGGAAAAAAGATCGATGATATCAAAGTTGACTTGAAACTCTCCTCGGTGAAAGTTCCCCATGCAAACTGGGTCATCGATGCGCTCAAAGGACTTGAGAGTCAGCGAGACGTTATCAGAAATGGGTGGTATAGATCGGGCATGTTGAGTGATTAACAGATTAATGCATTCTGATCCTATACTTCTGTGCCACATTAAACGAGTGATGTCTAACTTTTTTATGCATGTTTTTAAGATGTCTTATGCTTTTATTTACCATGTACACATTCCTTATATTTACATGTAATTCTGAACATGCTTAATGAACATGATGAAGGTTTTATTTATCTGGACAATTTTAAAGTTTGCATGAATAGTAAGTATGCTGCTTTTTAACTAGTAGTAAATTTTTAAAATGTTTTAAAATGAAATAAATGTTCTTGCGTTTTTTTTAAGTTTATTTTTTCATGCTTTGAAAACACCATCGGGTTCGGTAAACAAAAAAAGGGCAGTAACCCAATTAACAGAACAATATGGCTCCAAGTTTGGTTTGTTGCTCGTAACATTGAAAATTTCTGGATGAGTATCAATGCCCCGAAAAAGAATACATATCTTACATAAATCAAGGTAAATTGTTAATATTCTGGATATATTTTAAAAATAACCACGTGCTGTTGAATGTTGATAATTTACTGCTAGCCACATCGATGTAAATCGTGTGGAAGAAAAAAAAAATCACACATAGACTTAAAGGACTGGTTCGCGGCGAGAAATATTCGCGACGACGAGGCTCTCGCGAACTTCGCGAAAATTTCTCGCACGCGAATAAAAGTTGGTTTACAGTAATTTATTGATAGGAAAATCGTTATGGAGACAAGTTCCTAATGTTTGATAATCAGGGCCGACCACCTACTTACAGCATATTCTAGCTTATTTAATATTTTGGCAAAAGAAGCATTTTTTAATCTCAGTCCTATAAACACTCGTTGAACTTTCATCATGGTTGTTTTTTCCTTCAGTATCCCGACAAAAATAATACTCGGACTGTGTCATAGAAAAAGAAAGTCGAGTTTCGTTTACATTCTTCCATATCATACAAATATTTTGGTAAAATTCTTAATGCGTTATCAGAGGGGCCTCCTCTGTTTGGCTCTAGTGTGAGCGCGAAGGTGTGTGTGAGTTAATTGTGTTTTTGGTTTATCTCTTTTCGAGTCACCCGCGTGGCGCAGTGGTTAGAGCGTGTGCTCTAGAGTTGCGAAGTAAGGAGTTGATCCTTTCTTCGCGGCTTTTAATCCGAATATGGGAGTAGACGTGGAGACCGGTCATTCGGACGAGACCGTAGAAACCGATGTCCCGTATGGCAGTAGGTGCTGGCACGAAAAAAGATCCCTTCCTGCTCAATGTTCTGAGTGACGAGTATAGGACAAAATTTGCAGCTCTTAACCGGCAATTGGTGGCGTCGTCACATGAATAAAAAATTCTCTAGACGGATGTTAAACAATATACAATTACTCAATCAATTAATATTTTCTTTTCTTTCTTGATGAAAGTGCAAAAACTTGAGTTGTTCTGTTTACTTGGTCATTAATCTATCAGATAATGGTACTCCAAACAATGTCATTGGCCCTGAATTATCTTCAATGATATAATATTTGTCTTAATGATATACACGTGCTATAATTTTTGCTTATTTTGTTTTGCTCACTAATGAATGGTTTTGTTTAACATACCATTTTAAGGGGTATAGGACCAGAGAAAATGATTATCTAGAAAATCCAACCTGTGTATTAGCCGTGAAATCATTATATTTTTAATGTATGTTATCTTCACCTATTTTTCGTTGAAGAATACATTTGCCAAGAACATTTATTATCATGTAATAAAAAAGGAAGACTTATCATTTAGAAGATAGGAAAGTTATATTTTGTCGCCATTTACGTCTTATTTGTATAGGAGCATGGCTGGTTTTTGTATAAGAATTACTTAAAGCCATGATTCAAAGGTATTCAACTTTCCCAATATTATTATATTTCTCGGTTAAATGAAGTTTTACCGAGATTTGTACTAGGTTCATTCCATCGCCCTCGGAGGATATATCCTATTTAACCCTTGTTTGTTTTTTCTACGTAACAACATAAACTCTTTGTTCATACAAATAAATGCTATTTCAAATTTTCGTTTAGATCTTTTTTACATGCTACAATGTATATTGACGGTATACATATGCACGCATTTTTTGCTTTTTATGAAAGTGAAAAAATGTCTTTTGAAATCACTGTAGTTCAAGCAGGACAGCATGTTACACTTGTACCAAAAAGAATCTTAAGTTGCAATGTACAATATATAGAAATAGAAATGCCTTTTATATGAAAAATATCCCTTTTATTATTTCCTTAAATAAAGCAAACGTATTTGGAATTTTATTTTCTATTGTCCTTGTTGATCAACATTGCCGACTGATGGAAAAGCTCATTTCTGAAATATATGGATATAACAAACAAAAATTCAACATCATGAATCCATTAACAATGCAAAATTGGCACAGGGCAAACACGGACTTCCAAAACATCAGAAGCGTGATCAGGCGCCATGGAAGTAAGAATTTCCTACCGACGACCGATGACACCCCTTGTGTGATCCTTGTCATGATCGGATATAACGCAAAAAAACGTTGGCGATTCAGTATGTGTATATATATAATAGCCTAACATTTAGTATGAAAAACGTCAGTTAGCATTTGACTTGACTAAATGATAAATTGTATTTTCTGACAAGGTCATTGTATCGACTATAGAACTTACGAAATGATTACTTTGAATGAGGCTGTTGATATTCTTGTTCAGCGACTAATTTGTCAAGAGAATTGTTCAAACATAGTGCATGGTCTTGCGTATCGAATCAACTGATAAGTGACATAATTTCCGTGTGCATTTTAGTTACTTAATCTCATCAGTATAAACCGATTTTATAGATTACGCTGACCACTAATGGCGTCATTGTGAAATTAAATACTTAATAGTAAATTGAAATTTTATTTTTTGGCATGAAATGAAAATGTTAAGATGATGGTACTGAACAGTTATTGGTTTATAAACAATAGAAATACATATGGGTTTAAAAAATATATTAAACACCCATCCATGGAAATACAGGAGTAGGAGCAGATGCCTAGGAGACATTAAAAACATCCCTTTCTAACAAAGTCGCACAAAACTGACATGTTGACAACGTTTCACCGAATATTTTAAAGATGTAAATATATCTTACAATAGCTTCTTCTTCCATTTGCCGTAGTGCTTAAATATTGAACAGAAATTCTTGTTGAAAAAATGGTATGGTTAGGATCAACTAAAATGCTAACATTCTTATTTACATGAATCTTTTCACTTACTTAATTGTGAGCCTGGAAAATCCTAAATTTGCAATCATACATTGATAAATACATAAATAAAATACATTTATGTTATATAAGTTTGGAAGTTGTCATGCTTCTAATGAGATTTTAACATCCTTCCCCTCTTCCACCAAAAAAAAAACAATATTGAAAATATTCAATTATCCAATATACCCCATTTGTTCAAAAATCTTTTCAATTCTAAAATAGAATCCAATAATTCACTAATTGTGCCAGAATTGATTGGAAAAGAATCATGTTTTGAATCTGTTTTGAATCTGATGATGTTTATAAGAAGGTCAACTTGAAATATATATATATATATATATATATATATATATATATATATATATATATATATATATATATTGTACCTTGTGAAAGAATACAGTGTTTGAATTCTTATTCTAATCTGGTTGACCCCAGTTTTTTCCTATGTACATCATGTTACAATGTCATTATGGTGCTTGGAGTCAGATCGTGTAATATTTTGCCTTGGATGTGTAATACTCTGTATTTGAGTCCCCTTTTTCTGACCCACATTTTAAAATTGTGTTATTCTTCTTCCGTCATTCACTTTAATTTGATATATAATTGATAAATAAAATGTTTCACTTCTATGTGATGTTATTTGATTTTACCTGCTTTAAACAAAACAACCTCAGTCGTTTAATCGGCAGGAGAACAGAGGAACCTCAATATCTTTTTTTTTTAATTCTAAAGCGTTACCAGCTGAGCCTCCCATGTATTTGCTCTAGTGTGAGCCTGAGAGTGTGTGAGTAAATTCTGTGTGTATATTTCGTTTTTTCTTTCTTTTCTTTCCCTAAAAAGTGCAGAAAAGTATATAATTCTGTTTATTTGGTCATTAATCTATCAGATACTCCGAATAATGTCACTGGCCCTGAATTATCTTCAATGATATAATATTTGTAATAATAATATACATGTACTATAATCCTGGACTAGTTTGTTTTTCTTATTGCATTGATGGTTTTGTTAAACAGATTATTAGGGAGGTATAGGACCAGAAAAAATCATTTGAAATTCCAATCTGCGCATTAGTCGTGAAATTAACATTTTTGTAATATTCATAGATTGCTGTTTGTTAAAGATACCACAGAGTCTGACACATCTGTTTCATTTTTGGATATTTTACTTGAAAAAGACATTAATGGTAATCCAACAACCAAGCTCTATGACAAACGTAATGCCTTTAAATTTTCTATCGTCATTTCCCCTTACTTATAAAGTCATGCAACAATATACCTTCATCACGTGCATTCGACGTTTATATATCTCAGTTGATTCAAAACGCAACAGTATGCTCTACAAATGAACAATTTCTAAAACGAGGTAAATTATTGACAAACAAGATGATGAAACAAGAATATCAGCAGTCTCGTTTAAAGTCATCATTTCGGAAGTTCTTTAATAGATACAATGACCTTGCCAGCAAACACAATTAACCATTGAGTCAAATGCTGAAGGACGTTTTTTCATTCAATTATCAGTTCATTATTTATACACTGAATTGACTGTGGATTTTTCCGTTATTTCCAGATCAGGACAAGGAGCACACGGCGATATAACCGGTGACAGGTGATGCTCACTCCTCCATGGCACCTAATCCCACCTCTAATGTTTTAGAGGTCCGTGTTTGCTCTGCTCCTATTTTGTTTTTTTAATGGACTCTGATATTGAATACTGTTCGTTATCACAATATCTTTCATCTTTACCTATTTTTGGGCTGAAAAATTAATTTTGCCAAAGACCTTTATTATGATGTAAGAATATAGGAAGAAGTATCATTTAGAAGAGAGGAAAGCAATAATTTCTTTTTTTTTCAGTAACGTCATATTTGTAATAAAATTACTTGAAGCCATGATTCAAAGGTATTCAACTTTCTTAATACTAGGAAAATAAGTATTATTACATTTCTCAGTTAAATAAAGTTTTACCTAGTTGCGCTCGGTTTATTCCTTTGCCCTCGGAGGATATACATGTATCCCCTTTAACCTTGTCTGGATCTTTTTTTATAACAAAATAAACTCTTTTTTCAATCAAAGCAATGGTATTTCAAACTCTCGTTCAGATTTTTTTTTCACATGCTTCAGTGCATTTTGACGTTGTACATGTACGTGTAATTCTAGCTTTTTATGAAAGTGAAAATTTGTCTTCTAAAATCACTTTAGTTCAAGTAGGACAGCATGTTACCAAAACAAATCTCATGTTACAATCTAGAAATAGAAAAGTTCTTTACATTAAAACTATTTCCTTAAATTAAGCAAATGTATTTTAACATTTTATTGTCCTTTGTGACCAATATTGCTGGCTGATGTTAATATTGATGTATGAAATATATGGAGAAAACAAATAGAATTTAAGCTCAACATTTTTTTTAATAATTCAAAATGAAGCAGAGCAAACACATACCTTTAAAACACTAGAGGTAGAAACGGATGACATTGAGAAGTAAGGATCCCTTGTCGACCGATTACACCCGCTGAGTGCTCTTTGTCATGATCGAGAAATTACGGGAAATTCGTCGACAATTCAGTAGTTATATGATTAGTATGAAAAGTGTCAGTTAGGATTTGATTCAATGATAATTTGTATTTATGCCTCCTCTTTTCCCAAAATGCCATGAAAAAGGACAAAAGACAAATGTATATTGAAGTTGAATTTTATTGATCAAAATAAAGGTTTTGATCAATAAACAAAATTGTAGTTAATATAAGCATCAAAGGTTACCAACAAAATGGACAGTTTTTCTTTACACCTATAAAATATTTCTTACATACATGTATAATAATAACAGAACACAAACTCTATATTAACTACTGTTTGCCGAAAACAATTGTAAAACATGTATATACAGTTTTCTTCATACAAAACAAAATCCAGAATTTAACATGTAAATAAAGAGAGTATACAATGTATAGTTTGAATGTTATAAAAATGGCAAAGGTGGGGTCAATTATCCTGACCACACTCTAAAGTGGTTCAGGGGAGGAGGGAGGGTAAATAAAAAACTGGTTAAAATGATCCCAAAAAATCTTTGTTTTCCTCCAGGCTAAGTCTAGTACAAAAAGGACGCTATCTCTTAGCCAATGAAATCCAAGGAAAGTTGAGAGGCTACATACGGGTTACTGATTAAACAAAATATGAGGCTCACCAAGGGTGAGAAATGTAAATCATGGAAATTCGTTGTCATAAAATAATTTATTTACATAAATTGCATTTATGCCTCCTCTTTTCCCAAAATGCCATGAAAAAGGACAAAAGACAAATGTATATTGAAGTTGAATTTTATTGATCAAAATAAAGGTTTTGATCAATAAACAAAATTGTAGTTAATATAAGCATCAAAGGTTACCAACAAAATGGACAGTTGTTCTTTACACCTATAAAATATTTCTTACATACATGTATAATAATAACAGAACACAAACTCTATATTAACTACTGTTTGCCGAAAACAATTGTAAAACATGTATATACAGTTTTCTTCATACAAAACAAAATCCAGAATTTAACATGTAAATAAAGAGAGTATACAATGTATAGTTTGAATGTTATAAAATTGGCAAAGGTGGGGTCAATTATCCACAGTTGAGAAGATCATGTTCAAAATGATCTTTGAAACGACCCCAACCAAGCCATTGCCTGTACATCATTCATATAAAAATGCTTTTACAAGAAGGAATGAACATATAAAATATATTTACATCAAAACATATATGCATAATAATACAAAAACAAATAAGGATTTCTTTTGTACCAGAGTTCTAAATATGACAACAAATGAGTACTAGCCCCAGCAAGTACTCTTGCTTCATTGAAAATGTCTTTACATACATAAAAACATGTTACCGGCCCAAGCAGGTAACACTTCAGATCTACTTTTACTACTGGCACCAGAAGTAATATAACATCACCAAGTAATGCATGTATTCATATTATAGTGATACCGGCCCCAGCAGATATCTATGAAATAAAGCTTATGTTATCTGGCCAAGCAAGGGGGTATTGTTAAATGTTGATTTAATTGAATACCGGCCCTAGCAGATATTCAAAAATAAGTTTATGAATCAGAAGGACGAGCATTTCTATGTATTTATGAAACTTTGTTATTAACATGTGAATGTAAAATTTTTAAAATAGCTAACTGAATACTGGCCCAAGCAAGTATTCAATAACCACAAGCTACAGCCAATATCAAAGAGAAGGTCAATAAGCAATAGATTTGTTTACTCACTAGTGGGAACATGATTTGATCTTATATACTTTTGAAATGCATTGGATTGCCATCGTCCCATAGCCCTAATTTGTGCATCCGTACATCCCTTAAGAGCCGCTGCTGTAGCAGCACCTATTCTAAAGCTGTGTCCCTTATATTTTGTACTGTCTAAACCACACATGAGCAAACATTTTTTAAGTATATGATTAAATTTAACTCTAGTTAAAGGTGAGCTGTTATCCAAAAGAAACAAAGGACCTGTAATATTTTTCCTTGTATTTAAGTACTGTAAAAGTGCTTCTACTGCAGAAATTTTGCAATCTCCATGTGAGAATGAAATAAACTTAGGTATACCAGAAGAGTTGTGCTTAAAAGTTTTAAAACAAACATTGACCTGAGAAGGTTTTCCTGCTTTACATGTAAAAGTGACATCTGAAATTTGGATGACTTCATCGTAATGACCCTCAGATCCGACCAACTCTCCAATACGAGCAAATGCCGAAAATGCAAATAGAAATAAAGCCCTAAACATTTTTTGATTGTTTTCTTCCATAACAACTTGTGGTAGACATGACACCAATTTGTCTAATATATGGTTGGTAATAGGTAATCTAATATCAAATGTATTGCCCAATCGATAAGCTCCAGCAATTAATTTTTGTATTAAAAATGACTGTGTAGGATCCTGATAATTCAAAATTTTATGCACATACCCTAAAGCTGACAAATAAGTAGAGATGGTTTTCGGTGAGAATGCTGTAGAAAACAGATGTGCTACAAAAAGAGCAACTATGGATGAAGTTAAAGGCAGCACACATGGTATACTGTATGAAGTGCAGAAAGATGCAAAAGCCCGCCAAGCTCTGTTATATGTTGCTGCTGTCGATGGTGCTATAGCTGCAGTTGTAAGCTTTTCAATGTCGTCCAAAAGTTTTGAGGCATCAGTGTTTCTGGCACCATGGTTGGTTCTACTTGTGCATCTGGTGCTAACTTCCGGAATTCTTGAACCTGTAATCGAGAAAGGCTATCTGCCAACTTATTGTGTTTACCAGGTATATGCTTTGCTCTAAATACAATATTATGCTTCAGACATTGCATGACCAAATACCTAACCATCTGTAACACTAATTGATCTTTGCTAGATAGCTTATTGATAACAGAAACTAATGCCTCATTGTCAGTAAAGAAAAGAATGGAGTGATTAGCAAACAATCTTCCCCAAGTAGAAACTGCAAGCACAATCGGGTAAAACTCTAAAGTCATAATGTTCAAATTCTTCCAGTTTTCAGGAAAACTACCATAAAACCACTGCGTTTTATATATTCCTGCAAAGCCTTTTGACTGTGCAGCATCTGTATACAACTGGAGGGTGTTACTTGACAGAAATTTCTCGTCTAAAAACATAGTCTTACCATTATACTTTTCAAGAAATGTCAACCACACAAACATATCCTGTTTACATTCTAGGCCAATGGTTATAAACTTTTGATTTTCAGACACTTTCATTAGCACATTTATACAACGTCTAAGAAATGCGCGACCTGGTAAAATAACCGAACAAGCAAAATTCAAAACCCCTATAAGTGATTGCATCTCTTTTACAGTACATCTATCTTTTTGAACAAAATTTTTGAGCAGATTTGTACATTTCAAGATCTTATCTCTGGGCAACCGGGTTTCCCTTAACCGAACATCCATCTCTATTCCAACAAACTCAATAATCTGTGTAGGAAGAACAGTTTTTTCTGCTGCAAGGGGGATTCCAATGTCGGCACAAAGTTCAAGGAAACTTTTAAATTTCTGTAAACATAAAATTTTGGATTGCTCAATAAAAAGAAAATCATCCAGAATATGAACTACAGCTGTGATCCCTAACCTATTCTTCGCGATCCATTCTATTGCAGTACTAAACTGCTCAAAAATTTTACAACTTGTTCTGCAACCCATTGGTAGACACCTATCATAGAAATAATTGTTCTCCCACATAAACCCTAATAGCTCATAATCTGTTGGTGAAACAGGTAGAATTCTGAAGGCTGAGCGAATGTCTGTTTTGCAACAGAATGAAGTTTCCCCAAGTTGTTTAATATACCCTACAGCATCATTTATACCTGCATACTGAACGGCAGCTGCCTCATCAGATATACCCGCATTAACCGAACGTTCAATTTTGTTGGGGTAGGATAAGTGATGAATCATTCGATACTCATTTGGGGTTTTCTTAGGCACTATACCTAGTGGCGAAATTTTCAAAGAATCGAAAGGAGGATTAGGAAAAGGTCCTGCTATGCGGCCAGCACTGAGTTCTTTAGAAATTTTTTGATTCACAATATCTTTCTTTTCAAGGGCTGATTTAAGATTAGGACTGTACTGAAACCCCCTGTCCCCTTCATATTCTAACTTGAAACCATTTCTGAAACCATCTAATAAATAAAGTGTCTTGGATTTATCATAACCTACCAAGTATTGAGCCAATTTCTCTGGGTTAATAGGAGTTGGTAAGTTGCTTGAGTACTCAGGCTTTCTTTGTAGGTTGGGACCCGGTTGACTGTGTATTAGGTGAAAACCTTTTTTCTTTATTTCTC
Source organism: Saccostrea cuccullata (assembly GCF_032062105.1). NCBI lineage: Eukaryota > Metazoa > Mollusca > Bivalvia > Ostreida > Ostreidae > Saccostrea > Saccostrea cuccullata. The sequence goes on along the minus strand of NW_026924238.1, from coordinate 12,437 downwards.
CAACACTGGGTTTTGGGGTGAGGTTTAAAGCAGGTTGAACAGATGTGGGGGTATTTACAGAGGCTACTGCAAGACTTTCCTTCATTAAATTTGAAACAGTGGGGACGAAAAAGCTGGTTCTTAGCATTATTAGCATGATGAGTTACAGGAGCCCCCAACTTTTTCATTAAAGCCCGACTATAAAGGACCTGATCTACTTGTCTCCATGATAATGAGATATCCCCTTGCCTGGCCTTTCTAAAAGTAACATCGTAGTGAAACCATTCCCCCCCATCTTTATGTATGGAACGTATCAAATGCATATATACTGCCAAAGCTTCTGGTAGATCTTTATCATTCGGACTGCCCTGCCGTACTACGGAACTGAAGATATTAAATGCGTCAGTCCATTCTTCGATCGTTATGTACTTTTTCTTTTTATTGGAACTTAGACCAACTCTACCCTTATCCTTTACAGAGAGATGGAAGTCAACAAATTCCAGATCAGTAGGAGGGTCTAGAATGTCACTCATCTGGACGAATTCATTGGCTAATATCTTTTCTTTGATTTTGCTCGAAACGTACGTGTATAGGGGTCTACCAAGAGGTTTGTATTCAGACGTACTTTCAACATTACCCTGTAATTGTTGAGTCAGGTTCACAAAAGTAGCTGCTGGTAGTTGCTGTTCACTTGATTCAGGAATAATGACTGGTGCTGCACTGGCTGCTGTAATCTGTGTTGCACCTTGGGCATGTTGGGCTGTAGTGGACTGTGGGGTTGAAGATGTAACCGTTGAATTAATTCTCTGTTGAGCTTGAAGTGGAAAGGGTTCATTCACAATTTCTCCTGCGTTTGTTTCTTTTGGCATGGCGGTTTGCTGTCCACTTAGTGTTGTGATGGTTTCTTGTTGTCCGGTCGAAGGTAGAACACCAACTTTCTTCAATTCAGACAAGATGTTTGCCGTTATCGATTGAGTCAAACTTTGTATAACATTAGGGTCATTTTGCACAGTGTCATTTGTTGTCTTTTGTCTCTTTGCTGCTCTCTGTCCAGTGTTTGACGATGGGTTCTTCTTTTTAGGACCCATTATGGTGTTCTAAAATAACAAAATACAAATAAAGCAAATACATGCTAAGAATATTCATTAGCATGCCAACATACATGCTTTTTAACATAAAGCATGCCAATTTTTTTTTTTTTTTTTTTTTTTAAATAATAAAATGCCATGATATATTTATCAAATTGGCACCAGAAAATTCATAACAGGTGTTAACTTCCTGCCTTAAAGATTTGTAAATTATTACATGTAAAAACATACATGCCAATAAACTTGTGTTATATTCTTAAAACAACAAATTTGAAATTTGCTTTATGCATGCTTTTTAAAGCATGCCAGAGCCTGCATAATTAATTATTCAATCAACCTCACAGGCATAAACATATAGATGTATATTTCTAAATCATTAGATAAATAATCTTACATGCTGAATATGCAGCATGCCACTGCACAAAGGAAATATTTTCCTGTTCAATGCCAAATAATGTCATCATTCCAGGAAATTACATAATATATAAAATTATGAAATACAGAACAGACTTACATGCTTCACTTATAGAGCATGCTACTGCTAGTTTAAATATTTTTAACCTTTAATTAGGCATCAAGTACTTATATGATAAACAATTTACATTGTTTACATGCTAAATTCTCAGCATGCTACAGCACAAAATAAAGCGTACACTTGCTCGTGTCATATGTTACTAATCGCAGACATCATGATAATGAAATAGGCCTAGAATCAGAAATGACCAATAACAAATAGAATGCCACAGATGTAATTTTGAATTGTAATAATGCATTAAATGCATCAAGAAAAAGAAATAAAATAACATTTTATATCTATCAATGATATCAAATGAACATGAACCAGAACTGAAGTAATCCATTTGAACCAATGACAAATGTTTTCAAATTTAAACATGTTTTGTTGTACTAAATTACTCTATTATATACAACAATGAACATGTAAACAATACCTTATGGCCTGGAGAATCGCCAATCTTAGGCTCCTATAGAATTTCCTATTTCCTATTTCAGACAGATGTACACCATCTACACTAAGGATGGCCAATGGACTATTCATTAATCGTAAATGTTTCCAATATCCCAACTTTGGGTGAATTTCTAACATGTCCTTTAACATTTGATTGACAATATCACGTCGAAAAGAGTACATCTCCACTGTCACATATCGTGGGCTTGAACGAATGAAAAGTTCACAAACAACTATTCGCTTAATGTAGCTGTATTTGTATACAAGCGATTCGACCCATTCCACAAGCCTGCAAGCAAAAACTTCTGGTTTTAACTTTCTATTGCACAGGTCATTGCCACCCAGTTGAAGTATAATAACACTTGGATGAAAATTCTTGATCTTATGAAACAACGCATCATCGACACAGAGTTTATCTAACGTTGCACCGCCCACTCCGTAGAATTGAATCGTGCAAAAATCAAAGTCAAGTCCAAAATTATTATTACACCCTGCATACTGTCCTAATGATTGTTCTAATCGACGAATAAAACTGTGTCCGACCACTAAAACGTTCGCCATTTCACAAATAGAACGCACTGAATGTTTACATAACAATGGCGGTCACACACTATCGAACTCAGATGAAAACAAACAAAATTGTAAGCATTTACCTGGAAATTAGCTCTCAAAACCAGAAATCGTCTCTCAATTGTTCAAGCAATCAAAAACTTTAAACATGGGACGAACTCTTCATCAAAATAAATAAATAAAAAACTGGTTAAAATGATCCCAAAAAATCTTTGTTTTCCTCCAGGCTAAGTCTAGTACAAAAAGGACGCTATCTCTTAGCCAATGAAATCCAAGGAAAGTTGAGAGGCTACATACGGGTTACTGATTAAACAAAATATGAGGCTCACCAAGGGTGAGAAATGTAAATCATGGAAATTCGTTGTCATAAAATAATTTATTTACATAAATTGCATTTACTGACAAGGTTATTGTATCGACTATAGATTGTTGATATTCTTGTTTCAGCAACTTGGTTGTAAGTAACCTACATCGTTTTGTTCATACAAAGGTCATACCCTTTCGTATCGAATCTGCACCTGAGAGATTTGTAAGACCCATATGCGTATGATTTGTAGTAAGGTAACTTTATCCGTATAAATTGATTTCATAAAACGTGTCAACCAATTATGGCGTCAGTGTGAAATTATCTATATCGAAATTGTAAGATTTACATGTATTTAAGATGATATAAGAATGAATGGTAAGATGAAGATACCAGTGATTGGTCCCACCAAAAAATCAATACAATACTAATACATATATGTAAAAAGACATTAAGCACAAACACTCAGAAATACAGATGCAGAGGAGATATTAAACATCTCTTGTTAACCATGTCGCACAAACGTTAAATGCTGAGCACATTTAACCTGACTTTAAATGATGTAAACGTGTCAGACCGTACCGTTTTCTTCCTATTGCCGTGGTGTTAAATTAGTGAAAGGAAATTCTTGTTTAAAAAAATCTTATGGTTAGGATAATTTAAAATGCTTACATTCCTATGTTCATGTATATGAACCTTTTCACCGACTCAATGAATTTAACGTTTTCACTCTTGGAATGTTGAGATTTTATCGTGGATGTAATTTATGTTTATCTTATTACCATTTTTAGGAAATTGTCACGATATTTCCGCCCTTCGAATTCATTTTCCTGTAGAATAATTCATTATTTCCAGTGTGTTTTCTTCTTCCCTTCCTCTCCATACGAAACAGCATTAAGATCTATATATACCATGAAATGTAAATTATCCAAAACGCAAGTATAAATCACAAAATGGATTGTCGTATAATTTTGGTGTTCATTTTCTTCTTCAGAGTTTTCAATGAACTGTTCGCCGTAAACCCTGGAATTTGCTCCAATCTATCTGAGTGAGTAGTAAATAAATATCTTAGAAATCATTAAATTAGTTTTTTTTTTCATATCAAGTTTAAAATAATCTAGAGTATCTTAAGCATTTTTTTTAAAGAAATGCCTTTACGTCTTTAAACGAATTGTTATCTTTTCTTTCTACAAACAGAGACATCACTTGTTGTCAAAATTACCATAAAAATGGTAACCTCTGTATAGGTGAGATAATTATATTCGAGTAAAATATCTTTTCTTGGAATTCCTAGCATTTTTTTTTTTTGATTTTTCATAAAATTTTGTTTTACAAAAAGCGTGTCCCCCAGGAACATATGGTTCAAACTGTACCGAAACATGTCCTCATGGTTTTTATGGGTACTTTTGCAAATGGGAATGCAATTGTCATCAATGTGATAAAGTCAGCGGATGTGCAGGTAGTCAATCGATTTATTTTTTCAATGCACTATTAAGTCTATTTGTCTATTTGTCTTTTTAAAGAAAAATTCATGAGGAACATTTATACATATTAAGCTGTAAGTTAAGTTAAAAATAAAAAAAAATTCCCAATAGTTTTCTTTAAAACCGTCCTTAATTAAAATATGTACATGTATATACGTAAAATAATGGAAAAAGCATATGCAGTTTTTGTATCTTGTTCATTGGATTTCCTTTTAAAAGTGATAACACATTAATTTATATAATCAATATACAAACATCATTAGTAGTTTAAAATTATGAGAATAGCTATAAGAATTTTTTTGTATTTGCTGAAGGATGGGGTGTGGGGTTGCGTGGGGGAGGGGTAGGGCAGGGCCATCATTTGGAATCCAAGTTTTACTTCAAACTATTTTTGAAGGATTATAGTTTTAAGGGAATCTTTGCGTGATGAGCTTATCTTTCCAAAATGAATTTTATTTACGTCGTCCTTTTAATTATAAGTTGCTTCACAGAATTCTTATGCTCCATTCTATGATCTTTGATTCTGAAAGGCACATTCTTGAAATTATAGAGAAGTTGTGATGCAAAAGAATCTAGATGTCATAGATATTTTTTGTTCATCAAGTCTCTGCAAAAATCAAACTACTTCATTCCACCGAAGAAAAAAAAAAAAATATTACCATATTCTAATATAGAGGAAGTTAGCACATTGTCGGAGAAAATCTACCTGCCATCAATTGGTGTTCTTTCTCTTGTGGTTTGTTTGCTTATCGCATACATTATAAGGTTGAAATGGTACGTTACACTATATTGTTTTCGTTTTTCAATTTAATGCATTTCATTTTAAGAATGAGTAACCATGCATTAAACGATGCATATCAAAATGACTTGAGTAGACATGCGTGTTAAAATCAAAGCATCTTTTTCTTTTGTTTTTAAATGTGCAGTCAAATCAAACATTTTCAACCTGCTGGCGGAAGTGACGCACCTGTTGTGGTACAGTATGATTACGATTCTTTACAACGACTTAAGGATGGACAGTCTATTGCTTCACAAAATCTTGACAAGCATGATAATGATACTGAACTCAATTTATAAATGGAAATTACAGATCCAGCTATTAATAACTAATAAAAAATTTCTAAGAAATAAGCTTATTTATTTACTTACAGGGCTGTGTTATCATCGTAATTTTTTTAAATATATTTTCTGGACTATTCATATTAGAAAGAATAGTTGACCTTACTAGCTTTCATAATGGTATTACTACTACAGACATATTTATGAAACCTCATTTATGTAATAAAATATTTTATGAAGAAATTTTCACTCTCGGTACCTTTTTTGTATCTCCAATGATAAAATGCATCTTCTTTTGAAATTTTGCTCACAACTCACAATAAAACATTCCATTTGAGAAAAAAAAAATAAAAAAAAAGTTGTATTTTGTTTTTAAATCTTTTGTAATTTTTATCTAAGTTAAGTATTGAAATTATTAAAAAAATATACGAGGGTTTTCCCAGAAAAAAAAAACTTTTTTGTTTCATAAAAATCAAAAAGTTTAGAACTGGCATGCATCACAGTTTACATTTTTTATAAATACAACGTATATAAATTTTAACAAAATATTAGTTTTAAGTTATTCTTGGTAATGATAATCTTACGGAATAAGCTATTGGTGCAACACTGACGTTGAAACGTGATTTGTGACATTCATAAAATTAAAGACTTTTTGTTATTTTTCTCTTTCTTCCTTCAGATAACTGATCAAGTCATCCTTGAACTTTTTGTTTCAATTTTACCTAAAACCAGTGTTTGAGACATGTTTATGTTTTTTGAATTATTTCCATTTTTTCATTTCCTATATTTGTGATCAGGTGTTATATTCAACTCTATAACATAATTTATGCCAATAAATTATTTATGTATGTTGCATTCCCTGTGGTCGAGTATTTGTTTGTACTATTTTTAATGTGATCTAGGAAAGTTACTTTGTCTGATGCGCATGCGCATTTGAGAAAATTTCATGTTTTTATGTTTTTGAATTATTTCCATTTTTTCATTTCCTATATGTGTGATCATGTGTTATATTCAACTCTATAACATAATTTATGCCAATAAATTATTTATGTATGTTGCATCCCCTGTGGTCGAGTATTTGTTTGTACTATTTTTAATGTGATCTAGGAACGAGTTACTTTGTCTGATGCGCATGCGCATTCTTTATGTAAATTTCAGTCATTCAGATAAGGATTTTCACCATGTTTTCAACTTGCGGGATGTTTTTATAATGGTTTAAGTCTAGTTTCCTCGATCCTCGGTAAGAAATTGAGAAAGCGTCACTTCGAGGACTGATCATCTACAGTTGCGTAACTTGAGAGACAATGTGATTTATTCGCCTTGCAAACGTATGAGCGATTACTGTATAACTTACTGATGATTAATAACTTGCTGGCGGATAAGTAGTTACTATTCCGCTGATATACTGTGTACAATTTACAAATGGTGTCAATGCAGGCAGAATCCCTTTGTTTACAACGATGACGTCACTCATCATAGGAGATTCCCATGTAAATAGACTTCGTCTATATATAGATCCCGGTCGACCTGCTTCTGATTCATTCAATATTCGAGAATTAACTTCCGTGAGATATTATGGTTGTAATGTTCATATCTTAAAATAGTCATTCAGATTTAATGTTTTCCCACGTTTAGGAATTTGCTATACCAGCAGAATGTTATATGTTAAATACAAGTTCAGTAATTGATGTTGACAGTTTCAGCCACGCCGATTTGTGTAATCATTTAGTTATGTAGTTTAGAATTAAAGCGTTAAACCGAGCAGACGTGTTTTCTGTTATAAGTGTCTAGAACACGGACAGTACATTGGCGACGAGGAAAAACAATAATGGCAAAGGCATTGCAGTTACCTGCACTTAATCCCTTTGATGTAAATGGTGACCAGACAAGCGTTTCCCAAAGGTGGGATAAGTGGAAGAAAACTTTTGAATTTTACATAACGGCGACAGGGATAACGGATAAAGCACAAAAAAGGGCTTTGTTTCTACATTCCGCGGGAAGTGAAGTCCAAGAAATATTTGATACCCTTGGGGAGTCTGGAGATGACCTGGACGGTGCCAAAAAGAAATTAGATGAGTACTTCCAACCAAAACGGAACATAGCATTTGAGCGCCATTTGTTCAGGAATGCGGCACAAGGTGAAACAGAAAAAATTGACAGTTTTGTGACTAGGCTGCGCAAACTGGCCGTAACCTGTGAATTTGAGAAGCCAGACGACAACATTCGAGATCAAATTGTTGAAAAGTGTAGATCGTCAAAACTAAGAAAAAGACTCCTAAAGGAAAAGGAATTAACTTTAAAAAGTGCAATGGATATAGCCCGAGCTGGCGAAATCGTAGACGAGCAAGCAGACAGATTCAAGGGCAGTGAAACATTTTCAAGCTCCGATGTAAACACTGTTAGGCCGTCGGTAAGTCACAGGAAACAATACGTGTCTGAGAAAAGTTCGCAGAAAGATGCCACGTGTTTTCGGTGCGGACGGAAGGGCCACATTGCAAGGAACTGTACAATTACTAAGGACAAAACATGTAATAAGTGCGGAAAGAAGGGTCATTTCGCAAAAGTGTGTAAGACTAAATCGGATACCCCGCGCACTAGACCAGGTAAGGACCGCAGTACAAAGCATGTTCATTTAGTGCAGAGCGAGTCCTCAGATGACGAGTTCGCATTTGCTGTCTACAAAAACGATGCAAATGGCATGTTAGACGTTAGCGTGGGCGGAGCTAAGATACAGATGCTAATTGACTCTGGCGCGAGCTGCAATATCGTTAACCACAATGTATGGAGCGCCGTTAGAGCTAACGATGAAACAATGTCTCTGTCGAGAAGCACAAAAAGATTGTTTTCTTACGGATCAAAGGAACCTTTACAAATACTAGGAACATTTCGGGCTGTCACCAAGCATGGACTGCGTGAAACATATGCAGAGTTTGCTGTCGTTGAGGGCGATTATATTTCCTTACTAGGAAAAGACACAGCGGTAGAGCTAGGAGTTCTACGCATAGGAACCGATGAGCCGGACCTATGCTCCGTTAGAAGCGAACTTGATAGAATTGTTGCCTCAAGAAACTCTGTTTTCAATGGAGTAGGGAAACTGGAAAACTTTCAGCTGAAAATCCATGTCGACAAGACCGTGACCCCTGTAGCACAACCGTTACGACGTTTACCATTTAATGTGAGGAAAAGCGTGCACAAAAAACTCGAGGAGCTAGAGAAAATGGACATAATTGAGAAAGTAAACAGCCCAACGGCCTGGGTGTCGCCACTTGTCGTTGTGCCTAAGAAAAACGGGGAAATTCGAATCTGTGTCGATATGAGACGGGTCAACACTGCTGTTCAACGCGAGCGATACCCGATCCCGACTGTGGATGAAATGCTAGAGGATATGAACGGCAGCACAGTGTTCTCAAAACTCGATTTACGTTGGGGATACCACCAAATAGAGCTAGACGAGGAATCAAGAGAGATAACCACATTTGTGACACACGAGGGCCTTTACCGCTATAAGCGCCTCATGTTCGGAATTTCCTCAGCATCTGAGATCTACCAAAGAGTAATTGGACAAGTCATTCAAGGTATCAAAGGAGTAAGGAATTTGTCTGATGACATTGTAGTCTACGGGACGGATCAGGCGGATCATAACAAGAAACTTACGAAGGTGCTCGACAGACTAGCTGAGAAAGGGCTTACCCTAAACAGAGAAAAATGCGAATTCGGTCTGTCAAAAATTGTGTTCCTCGGACATGTGATTTCATCAGAGGGGGTTAAACCTGACCAGGAAAAGATCAAAGCAGTATCGGAGACCAGGACGCCGAGCAACAGTTCCGAAATAAGGAGCTTCCTGGGGCTAGCAAATTACTGCGGCCGTTTTATACCAAATTTCTCAACAATAGCTGCCCCTTTACGAGAACTTACAAGGAAGAACACGCACTGGAGTTGGACGAAAAGACACCAGGATGCGTTCGACATGCTAAAAAGAGCGCTCGTGAGTGCCGAAGCTCTAGCATATTATAATTCAAAAGCCGAGACAAGAATAATCGTGGATGCAAGTCCCGTTGGACTTGGGGCCATTCTAGCACAGAAACAACCGGACGGATTGTTTAAACCAATTGCATATTCAAGTCGAACTCTAACCGACGTTGAGCAAAGATACTCGCAGACCGAGCGCGAGGCTTTAGGTGTCGTGTTTGGTTGTGAAAAGTTTCACATGTATATATACGGGCTGGAGTTCGAAATCTGGACGGATCATAAGCCGTTGACTTACATTTTCTCTCCAAAGTCGAAACCACCAGCTAGAATCGAGCGATGGATGTTGCGACTTCAACCGTATAAGTATAAGATTGCCTATATACCTGGACCAAAGAATGCTGCTGATGCTCTATCCAGATTGAGTCAGAATCAGGCTTGCCGAATACGCCACATTGCAGACGAGTATGCGCATTTCATTGCAGATAATGCTGTACCGAAAGCACTCACTATTCAAGAAGTTCGTCAGAAAACTTCGGAGGACCGAGAACTCGTCGAGATTATGAGGAGGATCAAAACAGGGCATGGGCGTCTGGATCCTAAAATTCGTACCGTGGAAGCGGAACTTTCAGTCGTCGACGGAATAGTATTACGTGGATCGCGCATCATACTGCCTAAATGTCTAAGGAGACAAACGATACAGTTGGCCCACGAAGGACACCAGGGCATTGTTCGCACGAAACAAAGACTAAGAGAAAAGGTATGGTGGCCAGGCATAGATACAGAAGCTGAGCGATTTGTTAGAACATGTCAACAATGCCAACTTTTGTCGAACAACAATAGGCCCGAACCAGTTCGAACAACGGTATTACCCGACGGGCCATGGCAGGATCTGGCTATAGATCTTATGGGACCGTTTCCTTCTGGGGAATATTTACTAGTCGTTATAGATTATTTTTCCCGATTTCAAGAAGTAGCCATTATGAAAAAGATAACCAGTGAGAAGATCATTCTTCAACTTGAGAGTATGTTCGCGAGGCACGGTTTACCTTACAGCATGCGAAGCGACAACGGACCACAGTTTGTGTCAGAGGAGTTTAAGGGATACCTGAATTCAAATGGTATCAAACACATTCGGACTACACCGTACTGGCCACAAGGAAATGGGGAGGTAGAGAGGCAAAACCGAACACTACTCAAAGCCATTAAAGCTGCAAACGCAGAAGGCAAGGATTGGAGACAAGAACTACCCAAGTTCTTACTTGCATACCGTGCGACCCCACATTCTACAACCGGAAAAAGCCCTGCAGAGTTATTATTTAATCGGAAAATTCATACCAAGTTACCAGAGATCAGCAAAAGAATCGATCGTGAAGAATTAAGAGAAACGGACGCAAAACGGAAAGTGGATTTTAAAATAAGAGCGGATGAGAAGCACCGCGCCATACCGTGTGAAATTGAGATCGGTGACACTGTTGTACAACGTCAGCCAAAGCGCGATAAGTTGTCAACCGAGTTCGCTCCTGAGAAGTTCATCGTGAGGGAGAAATGCAGAAATGCAGCGACTCTCGAGGATGAAAATGGATCGTTGATTAAGCGAAACTGTACGGCTATAAAGAAAATGGATCGTTGATTAAGCGAAACTGTACGGCTATAAAGAAATTTATATCGAGCGACGAAAACGAAACGGAAACGCATGACCCCGAAATTAGCGCAGACGAAACAGGAGACGAATTGGATAAAGACCGTTCTGTCACAGATACCGGAAGACCAACCCGGGAACGTAAACCACCCGCCTATCTAAAAGACTATGTGACCACCTGAGAAAAGAAAAGGATTGACTTTTTGTTATTTGACTGTAACTTTATTCTGTATTTGTATAAAGATTAGTTATTGGCATTACAGGCTGTCATTTCAGAAATTATGTAAAGATTAGTTTTTCTGTCTAAGGTGAAGAGGGATGTAATGTTCATATCTTAAAATAGTCATTCAGATTTAATGTTTTCCCACGTTTAGGAATTTGCTATACCAGCAGAATGTTATATGTTAAATACAAGTTCAGTAATTGATGTTGACAGTTTCAGCCACGCCGATTTGTGTAATCATTTAGTTATGTAGTTTAGAATTAAAGCGTTAAACCGAGCAGACGTGTTTTCTGTTATAAGTGTCTAGAACACGGACAGTACATTGGGATTGACTTTTTGTTATTTGACTGTAACTTTATTCTGTATTTGTATAAAGATTAGTTATTGGCATTACAGGCTGTCATTTCAGAAATTATGTAAAGATTAGTTTTTCTGTCTAAGGTGAAGAGGGATGTAATGTTCATATCTTAAAATAGTCATTCAGATTTAATGTTTTCCCACGTTTAGGAATTTGCTATACCAGCAGAATGTTATATGTTAAATACAAGTTCAGTAATTGATGTTGACAGTTTCAGCCACGCCGATTTGTGTAATCATTTAGTTATGTAGTTTAGAATTAAAGCGTTAAAGCGAGCAGACGTGTTTCTGTTATAAGTGTCTAGAACACGGACAGTACAATGGTATAAATGGTGGACTTGTGAGGAATAATAATCATCTACGTAAATTCACCTCAATTGTGCAGGAGATTAACCCCCACCATCTTATTGTGCTGTTAGGGGGTAATGACTTGGACGCACCTGGTCCAGTGGAACTTTTTGTGACAAAGTTTGTTTCATTCTTAACACAACTTAAACATCAATGTCAGCTTAGATCTGTGACCGCATTGAGTTATTTTCCAAGAGACCGTACAAGAGTGGTGTCCGCAGAACTATATAGCCAAAGAGTTACCCAGGCCAATGAATGTTTAAGAATCAATTGTTTGGAACACGAAATAACATTCTGGAAATTGCGGGGTTTTACTAATAGTCGAGACCCCATATTAAGAGACGGGGTGCACTTAAACGACCTAGGCAATTACAAACTTCTACGTCAAATCAGGGGTGTTTTTCTTCATCAACTGACTAATGGAGGACCTATTGTTACACAATCTTGAAG
>NW_026924237.1:0-23676 GCF_032062105.1 Saccostrea cuccullata | reverse complement strand
TTTTTTTGGCAAAATTGTAAATAATTACTTCATGACAGAAAAAAATAACGTTAATAAACTTCTGTTGTTCATATTTGCGATGGAAGAACTATTTAATATATAAGCTTCAATTGAATCAAGATCACATTATTGTCTTCCTGTACAATTATGATTTCTTATATAAAACTGTATATTGGATTGTATATAGGAGTCTTTCTTCTGCTTTATTTTAGCCTAACAGTCCAATCCACACTTTGAAAAAGTTGTGTCTCTTTGCGGGGTCAAGCAAAAGGTCAAAAGGGAAAGAAATGCCATTTCCTTCTTTACATTTTGGCATGCTTCAATAAATCCACTGTGTTTAATTTTTTTCTGTCAATATATGGGTAGCCCCATCCTGGGCCAATCACTATACCAGATGCACTGATTTTTTTCTGTCAAATAATTAAGTTACAAACCAGAAAACTACAAAAGCTACTGTGAGGATTCTGTGGGTTTTTCCCAAAAGATGGCGGCCAAGGGACATAACAGCACATAAGCTCTTATTGAGTCCAACCAGTAGAACTAAAAAAGGCTTAAAATTCTTCTAAAGTTTTATTGTGTGTAAAGTGAAGCTGCAAATACAATGTCTCTTTTGATCATATTAGAAGCTTCCTCCATTTTAACAGCAAAATAAAATTTTCATAAATGCAGTTCAAATTTCTTTAAAAATTTTAATTACATAAATTTTGGAAAGTGTGGATTCAACTATTGATCATAAAGGTTTAAGTTAAATACAAATTTATCATAACTCATTTTAACAGCAAAATAAAATTTTCAAAAATGCAGTTCATATTGCTTTAAAAATTTTAATTCTTAAGTACATGTACTTTATTGAGTAATTTACTGATAAATGGACAGACAAACACCATACCAGCACATAAGCTCTTTTTGAGTCCAACCAGTAGAACTAAAAAAGACTTAAAATTCTTCTAAAGTTCTATTGTGTGTAAAGTGAAGCTGCAAATACAATGTCTCTTTTGATCATATTAGAAGCTTCCTCCATTTTGCGATACAACACGGGGTCACCGATTATTCGAGCTGCATTCCTTACATCTCTCAGTGTTTCGTGAAGTCTTTGAATACATCGGACAATAATTCCCTCCTGTACATCAGTCAATCCAGTGATTTCAGCAAAGGGCTGCAAGGTAATGATTTAAAACATGAAAGTGAGATACAGTGCAACTTTCTTATTCTTTTGACAACTACAATAAACAGACTCATTGTTCTAAGAAATAAAGCACTAATGGAAAATATAAATTATATCAAAACAAGTCATTCATATTTTGTTCTCTTGAGGTTTGAGATGACTGTTTTATTGCATTTCAAGTATGTTTTTCTAATGAAGAGAGGATTGTACCAGGAATAAAATATGAAAAAATATCAATCAATTATCAGTTTATTGAGTCAGACATTCTTTAATCCTACTGTTCTATATAAGATTTATCCTTTACATAATATTATATCCCTTACCAGTCCTCGCGCCCATTCAAACACCACCTCCATCAACCCAAACTTAAACTCGTCCTCATAATCCCCCACCAGGTTCATCCCACATTGTCTCTGGAGCCCACTGATTTTCTGGGCTATGGATATTATGGATTCTTTACCCTTCAAAGAAAATAAAAATGTTTGTTCACATCAAATGAATAAACTTAAATATAACTAGAGCCGAGCTCATTGCAAAGCAACGAATAGGTCTTCCGTTGGAGCTATGGATAAGAAGACGTAACCTTGAGTCCAGGTCAAAAGCCACATTCTAAAGTTGTACAAGTGAAAATTTAAACCTTGTAAGAGAAGCAACTTGCAATGTTTAGCTAGGAAAAAAAACTGTAAAGGAATATATGTGACCTTGAACTTTCCAAGTGACCTTGAACTCTCCAAATGACCTTGATCTAAGCAATGACTAACTCTCCTTATAAAAATATTTTCCATGTGTTACCGTCTGGAAAGTTTTAAACATTTTATTTAGATATTCTTTCTGTCCATGCATCCAACCAAAAATATCTTATCCTTGGTGACTTTGAACTTGAGTCAAGGTCACATCCCACCCTGCATTATATCAGCAATGTTTCACTAGTAGAAAAGTGGTAGTGAATTTACAGTTTCACTGTCACTAACCTTGACTCGTCCAAATGACTGGATATGTTCAGCCATGTGTTTTTTTTCTGACCATAATCGAGGCAAAACAATTCATTGGGTTCTACACAATGTCGAGACTATAGCTCTACTTGTTTGTACTTATAACAATGGAAGAGAAAACTAGCCATTGCCATTAGTCCAAAACTGTAGAAGGAGTAGCGTTTTAAAGGAATTTCACAGAAATTTCTAATTTTAGTAATCATGATAACACCGTTCATCGAAATCAAAAAACGATGCACTTAATTATATATCACAGTGTAGTCTACTTGTGTGCCGAGTTATATTGAAATCAAACTAGAATTGTAGGAGGAGTAGCATTTTTAAGGAATTATACAGAAATGTTTATTTTTAGTAACCATGGCAACACCGTTCATCGAAATCAAAAACAGATGCATGATATTTTGTATCTTAGTGAAGGCTACTTATGTGCCAAGTAATATTGAATTCAGACGAAAACTGTTGAAGGAGTAGCATTTTAAAGCATTCAAAAACTGATGCACTATATTATGTATCTTAGAGAAGTGTACTTGTGTGCCAGCTTATATTGAAATTAGACCAAAACGGTAGGAAGAGTAGCATTTTGAAAAATTGTTTACAAACAGACGGACAGCTAGACAGACGAACGGACGGCGGACACTTTCCTATCACATAAGCTCTTCCGAGGAAAAAATGAGTTAAACACTTATTTAAAGGGAGTGAGGTCAAGGTCAAAAGAAAGTTCAATGTCAAAAGAAAAGTCAAGATCAAAAATGGTGATATGCAGTTGAATAGTTCTCATCAGTATGCATCAACATGCGAAATTTGATATTAAACACCATTTTGAATGGTATGCGCAAGTTTTGAGATTATCTCCCTTGTTGCACTCTAAGGTTGAGGAGGGGAGTTTCGTTGCCGCGTAAACAGACAGGTGGGACGGATATTTATATATTGGATACATTGCATCATCGATATACGGTAGTTTATCGTCACTTCATGATTGCCAGGATGCACTCTACAACTCGAGAATAACCAAATTAAATAAAGACATCATTTTCAAAGCATTAAATCGTAGCAAAAAAGAAAATATCAATGGATGTGACACTTTTCAGACAAGGGAAGAGATATGAACCTCTCATAAATATGGTACACATGTATCAGATCATTGCACGTCGGCAATCTAAAATGACATATATTAATTCTCTTCCTTTAATATTATAACTTAAAAAAAACCCTAATTTCTTAGAAAATGTTTGTACAATCAAGAAAATTGGTTACTTTTCATAAAGACTACGACGTTTCTTTCATTTTCAAGTACCGTATAATAGCGAGCGCAGCGAGCTCAATAGAATAACGTGTAAAAAAAGAAGTTCGGATTTGTACACACGTCAAGCAAATTTTGTTGTGCAACATTCCCAGAACTCCTTTACTACCCAATGTCCTTTGCGCGAATAAATATATAAATAATAACACAAGTAACAGCTTTTTAAAAAGCTTGCCTGATTAATGTATTCAATATCTATAGAATCTATAAGCATGATAAGCTATAAACATTTACATTGGAGGGGGGGGGGTTAAATTATTTCACTAGAGTAAATTATGGATATGTTGCACAAAACATCATGTATTCATTTTAAGTTGTAAGATACTAATCAGAGCAATGGAAAAAGAACACGCCGTGAGGTCGGGCAATAAAAGGCTTTCAATTTGTAGAAATATTTCAAAAACTTTTTGCACAATAAATATACAGTTATTACTAGCTTACTCTAAAGTACTCTATCGTACTAGCATACTCTGTTTAGTAGGACCGGTTTTTTCAATGGGTGGCTCTGTACAACTCTCCGGTCTGTCTTTTTTTGTTGGAGAGCTACAGATCTGCAGCTATACTGAATATGAAGTTTGATTAAAATATCTTGGTTTGAGCTTTGAACTTAGCTATAAAGGCAAAGTTTGAGAAGGAGATATGGCAGGATGGAAGACGTCCGACATGACAAACACTATATTCCAAGCCATATTCATGGCGGGGCATAGAAATGTTGTGCATGATTATTGGTTTACATAAAAAATAGGTTGTGACTTTCTTTCGGAATTCAACACCAGCCTTAACCTACATGTATATACGCATGTACAAAAACAAATCAACCAACTTACATTCTCGGCTCAGATGGAAGACATTGTATTCATTTTAAACAAGTTAAAAGGGGGGGGGGGGGGGGTACTTATAGTGATGAGAGGAAATTTAACCACGTGTCGGTCCATGAAGCATGAAAGATTATTTTTGGAATGTTTGTATACAACTGCGTGGCTTTCTTTGAACTAAATTAGAATTTATTGAAATATTTAAATAATTCTTTCAGGGACGCCGTGTTATATTTGGTAGTCTGTGTAATAACTGTTCGGATATACATGTAGTATCTTTTGAAGGTACAACACCTTTCTTTTAATATTACCAAAGGATTTGCTGATCCTTTTTTTCCGTATAGTCGAAATGCATGGGAGAAGGAAAAAACCGTATGTGGATTGTTCAAATACAAATTAATGCGATTGTGTTTTTCATCTAAATAGACAAGTTTTTTTTTTCTTCTCGTTTTCCTTTTTTGTTTAAAAGCTTGTTCATACGCGTTACCAATGTGAAAAGAGAAAACAAGACGTCCTCAAGCAATTTATTTCTAATGATGAAAACACCAAATGACGATGAAGATAATTAAGGTGAAACTAATTACTGACACCCTAGTTTCTACATATTTGATGTCACCAACATTAACAATGACTGACTGGAAGGACGTTTGGGAAAGAATTTAAATTGATATTTTATTGTCGAGATACTGGTTAATGTTATAGAGCATTAACGAATTTTAAATTTTTTAATATTTAAATTTTTATATATTTTGGCCGTTATTCTATGCAAAAGTGCATACATGTATATTTATACTTACATTGGCTGTACATGTACAAGCATGTTAAATCGTGCAATGTTGAGATAGTCTGTTTATTCAACGAAAAAGTATATTATTTTGTACAATAACACTTTAAGTTTAGTAGCAAATAACTGCATACTCAAAAGTGCTTTATTCAATGTTGGATGTTTTCCCGTGAATTAGAAACGTCACCTCCACTTACAACTACCATGCATGCGTGTATGTAAGTTTAAGATTCATAAAACAATATCCACCTCGATAAAAACAGGAAAAAAAATATTGCAAACCCAGTTAGTGTTTATTCGGCTATCAAAATACATAAGACTTGTAATGAATAAATGAACAAGCGATTACGATTGATTTAAACAAGCTAAAATTAAATGATATTAAAGAAACGACATGATTTCAAACCCAATTTTCCATTTGTAACTATCGGAGTACACAATGGATTTTCATTCTCTGCAACCACGTGCTTGTAAACGAGGACCGGGCAACACAACTTTAGACACAAAGCGACAGAGCTGGATATAAATTGTTTGCTATATTACAAATACGTGAATAATAGTATATTATAAAGTATTTTCTATGTTCAATGTTTATTTAATCTTTATAAAAATGATACCCCGGTAAATGGAGAAACAAAAGAGTGATGGTAACAATAAAACGTACATTTACAATATTGCCTATCACTATCCATCACTAATTATAATTATTTGCCGAAGCCCCTTCTCAATTAAAATTGACATAAAATATATTAACACAGAATAGAGAAATATATTTTTTTTATTTTGCACGAACAGGCCAAAGAAAGCGAACACAATTCAAAATGACTTTATGCACCAGTGTTTGGAATTACGATTAAATATAAAAGATGGGTGAAATAATCTTATTGAATCGCGATGTAATTAGAAACACCGTTTTCTATTAATTGATAGGTCTTTGTACACAATGGTCTAGTACAATCACAAACACTGTAGCTTTGTTTATGTCTACAGGTGGCTGGTACACTGGTGACCTCGATCGGCAGCGTCGGATTCGCGGCTTGGGTTACATAACATCTAGATGAACATGGGGATCGTAAAATGTATACAATTAACTAATGATCGTGAATTATTCGATGTATAAAGTTTAAGATTAATTATATAGTTTGTTACGATGATAAACGTAGAAAGATAGATTTCATATATTCCGCTTCACTATAAAACTAAATAAATAAAGAAAAACAGAGAAACTAGTTGTAATAAATAATTTAATAGTTAACTAAAAACACGTTTAAAACCTTATTTTGAAGAAAATCAACATAAAATACCGTAGGGTATATTATTTACAGCAAGTTATACACAAGAAGAGGTCAGATTTAATTGCAGAATAAAAATGTTACGTGTTTACCTGACCTGCTTTCGACTGCGTATTATGCAATGACCCCGGTATATTCGAACAAATAAACATTCTCATCAGATCAAAAAGGTGTTAAAGAACAATTTTGCTCGTAAGATCCAGATCGAAATATTTACCGTTTTTGAGTTATAAAGCAAAAACTTCCAAGCTCCATAGATCCCTAATTTTAGGGGCCAGCCCCTTTTTTATAGTATCAAATGAAAGCTCTTGCAATTATGCACAACTTTTCTTCTATATGTCTTAACAAAATATTTTTAGTTTTCAAGGTATAAAGGAAAATATGTCAATCTTTTTGCTGCTTTCCGCGTTCTAACTTTTGACCCTTCTCTAGCGCCATTTTAAATGCAAAAATCAAAAAACAAAAATCGATGTGCACAACTTCAATGCTTTCTCTTTTCAAATTTAAAGGGTTTTGTGCTCCAGTTATTACCTTTTCTGAGCCTTTGTCTGGAATACAGAGGTATGAAAAATTCAATCAAAGGGGAATAACTCTTAAATAGAAGGTAATTTCCCAATTGTGTAACAATATTCGAAAAGGGTTTGAGGAAGTCTAAAAGCTCTGAAAATTTGAACAAAATCCGTTCAGAAATGAGGATGATATGAAGCTTCAAAGTTGGCGTCTAGGAAAAAAAAAAAAGAATAATAAGAATAATCTTAATCATCAGAATCAGTAGAAGGTCTTCCGTTGGAAACGGAAGACCTTAATTATAAGAATGTTCTCAAGGGTGCATGGGTACTGGATAAAGGATTATTTACATCTTGTGTCACTTTTGCCCTGATTACACTTGCAAACAATTGTGCCCCAAATAAAATTCTCCTGGTATGAAAGAGACCAAAATTATCCTGAATGTAGTACATGTAATTTATTTTGGTGAGTATAACCACCATCCAGGCATTAAGTACAAGTTAGTCATGAAGAGCAATTAATTCCTTACAAATTTTCCTCAGTCTAGCTTTAATATTCTGAATCTCATCATTTTGCAGTTAAGAGTTAGGAAGCACAGGCCCCAAAAAATATTTATGGGTGGATGATGGGTGGACACTCTTAATACACCTATTGCATTAAGCTCTTTTGGCACCTGAACAGTACAGAGCTAAAAAGCAAGTTTTCAATTGGTAATTCTCGAATGAAATATATGTACATGCATGCAGGAATGTTTCAATTATTCCATGTAGTATTGGTTTATAGGACCTGGTAAAAAAAAAAGGGGTACACAATTTTTACAAGGATAGTGCACTTTCACTTTTAATGTACAGACATAAACACACGCACACTACCCAGACAAATCTCTCACCTACTGCACAGAGACTCATCTCCTGGATAGGGTCAATGTTTGATTACTTGCAGATAATGACCCAAGCTATAAAATAAAAGTTTGATTTCCCGCAAAAATCTACCCTACTCATTTCATACCTTGAGAGACAATTTTGGTGAGTAAGCAAAATTTTAATGGTTAATGACTATCTTGTATTTACCAAACATTCAAAGAACAAAGTAATTCATTGTTCATTTGGGATGTAAATTCATGGGTATCCATGGATGATTAATGGAATTCCCAAATATGAACAATGATGACTGTACAGTATACCTTGACAAGTTCAGGACACAGTTTTGGCTCACTGCAGTTCTTCTGTTCGAACACCACACAAGAGAGGAGGGCTGCAATTTCTGTGGGATGTAAATCTGTCAAGACGTTCTCAAACACTAACTCTGTTATCATGATCTCATGATTGCTTATTTCGCAAGCAACTCTGCCTTTCAATTGCACGGCACCATTTTCATCAATGTAGTTCAAATGTTTCAAAACCTAAAATACACACAAAACATTAAATAACTCTTAATTTCACAATACATGTATTATTCACTTTTTAAATCAAAAGTTGTCTCCATGATGTTTTCCACTAATAAACAGAAGTGGCATATATATAAATATATATACTGTAGAACTACTTTTTTCCACATGGTATTAATTTAGGCTAAGTTCGTGGTCACAAATTTTCCAAGGAAATTTGTCCCAGTGTACTTTTAAAAAGTACACTAAAGGCATAAAGTGCAATTTAAGAAATCTGCTAACCTTTTTTTGAATTCATGGACTGAACAGAAATTATGATTCCCTGGAATAATGACCCCCATGGAAAACAGTATGTTCTAAATACATGTATATTTGTTTTAACGAGGACTTATTCAGTTCACGTTGTGAGGACACAATGCAATGAAAATATGAATTTCAGGAGGAGTCTTTGGGCTTATGGTATATGTACTGTATAAAAATGGAAATATTTGCACGGAGGAAATTATTTTGTGAATTTCATGATTAACCAAACTGGTCTCGTCATTTTATTAATTGAGCTTTGTCAAAATGGCCTTGGGTCAAGGTTATCCTTGATACATCCTCATGGCATAAACATTCTATGCACCAAATATAAGTTTAAAATAATTCTCCATTACAAAGTTAAAGCCTGGCAAATTTTTTAAATAACTTTTTTGACAGTGACCTTGAACTTGCCAAAATGACCCTGAGTCAAGATCACAACACAATCTCAGTTCATAAAAATCTTTATAGTACACATGTATAAGCTTACAGTGATTCTCCATTGAAAAATTACACTTTTGTGTGACCTTTTTGTCAAAACAGGTCAAGATCAAGACAACTTCTCAGGATATTACAATATCTTTGTTTCTAATAATCCTCATTAAATCATAGCCCATACAATTAAACTGCACAGAAAGAGAGAGAAGGTAAAGAACTGTAAACGATAGTATAGTAGGCCTTCCAACTAATTTTTCAAGTTGCACATATGGTAAAAAACATTGTATAGATAGATTTATAGGTACATGAAATTATCAAAAAAGATAATAACTTATTCATACTTTTAATTACATCATTTAAAAGTTTAATCATTTATAACTGACTTTTCCGATGTTGTGTTTAAGGACAGGTAACTCAGGTGTAAAAAATGACCAACTTAGTGCCGATTTATGAGTTATCGTTTATAGGAATGACATATAGGCTGTTTCAGCATTGGTATTGTTATATACACAAAAGGGTTCCTTACATTGTTTTGTACACAAAAAGTTTTGACCAAGAGAAAGAGAATGCCTTCACTCTACCTGAAATAACAGGGTCAAATGAATGGGGAACAGACTATATTCAATAGTTTTAACTCTCTTTGATGATTATTATGAAGAAGAAAATTTAATGTCATGTTTTTTGGGTTCGCGCTTTTTCGCTTCCTGTGTAAATATATATATTTTTACAAGTAAATGCAACAATTGATCATCTTATTTGTGTTACTAAGCACGAAGGGGAACGACCGAGTATAAAAATTTAAATAGGTTATAACTGAGAAGGAGGGTAGATTTCACTTTTTATTTTAATTAAAAATTTTAATCATATGCAGTAAAGCGGTGTCCGCAACGATACAGTAAATAAGTTTAACATTGGTGCTAAATTTTAAAACCACTGGATTCTACTGAGAGCAAAGAAACACTTGGGAAATGCTAAAAACTGCCTTGCGTGTAAACAGTTAGATACCCCGAGCCTGCTCTAAACAAGTTTCAGCAGTGAGTTATCGTTCATAACACCGACCCCTAGCGGCAGTTGAAAGGCCTAAGTATAGTTCTCCCACCTACCTCCAAGTCAATTTTCAAAAGTTAACATATATGATGAATTTTTAATATTTCTTATAGATAATTATATGAATTTTAATAAAACATTACTTATTTGGGAAAACAAAGAGAGATAACTTTAAAATTTTGGTAAAACTTGTTTTTTCACTACAGAAATCAACGGAAAATATTTTTAAAACATCTCCCCCCCCCCCCTCCAAGTCACAAAAATTCCTTTTTACAGGTAATATGGAATGTTATTTCATAAATGCATACCAAAGCTTTTTGTGTGACACGTGGGGGAGAACATATGTTTATTGACAAAAAACGATGAAAATGCTTATTTTCCACCAATTTCAAAGCGATTTACAACTGAAACATTATATTTTATTGATATATTTATGTTTTATTCATTTGTCTAAAACACAAGAAAAGATATAAGGAACATTTAATCATATCAAAGACTATTTCAAAATATGGTGATGCTTGAAACTGCGATTTCAATGGAAAATATCGTCTACCCCCTTTTTTCAAGAGCTGAAATTATGGATAATTTACTGTTTAGCGCTGGTATTAAGACAATTCATCAATTACCACTGAACTGTTCTTTGTATTAAATAGAGACTTTATGGCCAAATTGCTAATTATATTGAATTAAATGGTTCCAAAATGTAGGCGGGAATGGAGAGTTAGCGTGCATATTTTTTACGCTCTCTCTCTGTCCAATATACCCCACACTTCGACGGGGGGTATTACCGCCACACTTTGACTGGGGGTATAAAAATATGCATGATCTACAAATTAACACTCAAGGCAGTTGATAATTGATTATTTACTAACGGTATACTTTAAATTAGCATTTAAATATCATGGTATACTATTGAACTTTTTTTTCATTTGCTCGATCACTATAAGTCCACATGTGTTCACCGGTCATTCACAATCCACTCATTGTCGATATGATCACACCTCAGTACGTGCTGCAAGTCATTCTTAAACAACTTCTTAAATTATCAATCAATTATTGAATGCCGTTTGATTAATTGTATGCTATTTTTTTTTCCTTTATGCAGGTAATATTCATCAGCTATAGCATTTGATTAAACATACAGTTGAACTTCCAAATCTCACCATTATTTCAAGTACAATGGGTATATGGATATGATAAAGTGATTTAGAAGTCAAAAATCTTGACTGTATCTTGTTACTATAAGAAACAAAAATGTATATTAAACAACATGCATATGTCAGCTAGCATCACAAACCTTTTTTCTTCAGAAAATAAAGAGTTCACAACAAAAGGCAACAAAGCTTTGAACCTAGTCTAGTGATGTAGTCACTAAAATAATTATCGAGTGATTTGTTAATCATTTTTTTCTGACCCAATTATAGAATAAGCACAATGCAAGTAAACCACTGAGGCATTCCCAATAAATCTTCACAGCAATGGTTAAGGCACTATTTAAAGAACTGAAGTAAGGCCAAAAAAAATTAATCAATAGTTTCTCAGGCCAAAAAAATCAGAATTCAATGCGGCAGGCAGGCTTTTTTTTTCCAAGCAGGTTGAACACCTTTTTTAAGCCATTTGTTCGATAAAATCATATCTACCAATTCTTAATTCTTGTTCTCTGACATTGGTTGTAATATGTATTCAACTTTAAATAATGTTACTTCAAACATTTATTTAAAAGTTAATTAATAGAATACTGAAAATTTAGAAAAAATGTATTGTTTTTCTAATAAAAACGTCTATCTTAGCATTTACGATAACTCTATTTTCTTTTTCAACTTGGAAAAATAGAAAATTCAGTTATTTCCCTTTTCAATATATCAATAAAATTGATCAATGCGGCCGTTTTTGAACTGATGCGGCGGTGCCTGAGAAACTATTGATTAATTTTTTTTGGTCCTAAATGGATACTGGGTCCTGTTTAGAATATATTTACCTGAACTCTCTGTTGGTATTCTGGTAAGAGTGCCAGACTCTCATCAGACAGCAGAAACTTCAGTCTTTTGTATTCATCCTTCAATCTAGTGTTTCTACCATGTTCTTCAAACTAGAATAAGAAGGCATCATGTATGCATATAATAATGAAAATATAAGACCCAGATAATCTATGCTAGATACAGGATCCCATATCCTTTTTTCATTCATAAAATTTAATACAAACATGATAAAGTATGACGAGTTAAATTTAGATAACAGTAAGTTTGTTAATCAAACATACATGTTCAGTAAAGTGAGGGCAGTTTATACACTGGTAGCTTTTAAAGCTGTCCTCTATGAGATGTAAAGCTCGGAACTGTTCCACAAGCTCAATGTCACGAAGGTGAAGGTCCTTGACTGGGTCCAGCCCGGGGAGACCGTGAATGTTGGATTCAATCATGCGTAGCAATTCTTGTGAGGCTGCTGTGACCGATTTTCCTGGTGGGTCATCCCTGTGGAAAAACATTTAATTTAACTTAAATCACAATAAATAAATCAGACTTTAAGAAAACTATTTAATTCACCTATATATATATAAACTTTTTAAATTCTTTATTTATTATTATTTCCACACTTCCTACAAAAAATTTCCATTCTTTTTTTAAATATTGCTTCTTCCATGGCATCTATAATGTTTAGAATGGAATTCCTTGTTTTATTCTATTGGAAAAAAAACCTATAACAAAACACCTCTACATAAAGTACTGTAAGTAACAACTTTTAATTTAACAAAAGAGAATTCATCTCTTACTTAAATCTGGGCATCTGCCTTTTCTTTATGTCATCAATGATTTTATTGGCCTCCACTCTGATGCTTTTGACCGTCACCTTACTGATGTCTTTGGCCTTGACCTGAACCATTTCATGTCCGACTGGTGCCTCGGGCAGATACAGATCAGTGTCTATAACCGGGGACACCTTATCATTCTCTGTCTTTTCTTCAGTTTTTGATTTTACAGGATTATTTTTATCACATAAAAGAAGACATGTAAACACTCTCTCATTAGCTGCCATTGTAGAGTTGAGAACTATTCCTAACTGGTTGCTATGGAAACTGTTGCTT
Organism: Saccostrea cuccullata; assembly: GCF_032062105.1. Lineage (NCBI taxonomy): Eukaryota > Metazoa > Mollusca > Bivalvia > Ostreida > Ostreidae > Saccostrea > Saccostrea cuccullata. Next base: position 10,567 of record NW_026924237.1, on the reverse strand, counting down.
ATGACAACAATCCTCCCTGCAGTCAAAGCTTTAATGGCTGCTGGGTGGGATAAAACAACTTCCTGTAAAATAAAAACAGACGGTTCATGTACAATATCTGTTTCTTCTTTCCCTAACATCTGCATATTTCTTGTGCATACATACTTTCAATATTTTGATTGAATATTGACCCTTTCTTTCAAAATCTATAATAACTGGAATGATTTACTTAGTTATGTCTAACTTATAAAAATCTAAAGCTATACCTGCAATTTCTTCTTAAGGCACATATAATCCCTACAAGTCTCATAGTATTTTTCGAGATCTACGGAACACAGGTAGCACTCTATGGGGCGGATCTGAGATATTCGGGTGTGGAGCTGGTCTATGGTGACCTTGTGTTTACTGATGTCCTTCTGTTGGTGGAACTCTGAGAAGCTCCGCTTTATCATGTCCTCCACCCTCAGCTGTTCCACTCTCAGTAAGTTAAGTATCATAGAGTAAGTCAAGCGGAACTGCGATTCCAACTTAGTTGGTTTTCCCTACAAAATAATATACATATGTAGAAACTTAAAACTACTGCATTTATCTAATTGTAATTCTATTTTCTCTGTTCAAATACACTGTATTTCATATAACTGAAATGTATCTCTGGTTTGTATTGACCACTGGCTAAAAAGTCATGTTCTATATCATAAAGACTTCACACAAGTGGTACACTTTCTCTGTCAGGGACATTAATCTTGCTAAAATGACACTGGGTCAAAGTCAGTCATAAGCAATATATGTGATGAATTCAAACTTCTAATGTTCTCCATCACAAGATATGGTTAGTACAGTAATTAAACATTCTAATTTGTAAAATGATCGAATAATATTGACACACCTATAATTCAAGATTTTTTTCAGGATTAAATTCAGTATTGAGTTCTCCATTAGAGCAGAAGACCAAATACCAATTTTATACTCCCCCCCCCCCCCCCCCCCCCACACAGTGACATTGAACTTGCCGAAATAATTTTAAACAAGGTCATGTCACATCTCAGGTCCTTAACAATCCTTGTTCAAAGTATGTGCTTCAAAATTTTCCCAATTACAAAGTTATATGGACCAAAAAATAATTGCAAGGACAACAAAAAAGAGAGCTGGACAGACAAACAGATGGACAAGATGGTTCTTATATACATGTACATGTATATACATGAGAACCTTATTTGCTCTAGGTATAATGATAGGGAGAGAAATTACATACCAGCATCATTTTATGAAGATCGGACATCTCCGGTATGTCCCCTTTACACAGAATAATGACAGTCCCCGTGGTATCTAGACCTCTCCTCCCTGCCCTACCAGCCATCTGGATGTACTCCCCAGGTAGAAGGTCACGGAAATTTGTACCATCATGCTTCCTGATGCTGTCAAACACCACTGTTCTGGCCGGCATGTTCACCCCCATGGCAAAAGTCTCAGTTGCAAAGAGAACCTAGCGAAGAATTACCGGTATGCCAAAGTTGAAGTAACTCTCTGTTATGAATCAAGTTTTGACAATTGTACCTTATAGTTTATATTATATGCAGTTATACTCAAGGAATAACGAGATGAATGGCAACAAAATAACTCAGGAGCTTACTTTTACTAAAGCTTTCTGAAAAAGCATCTCCACAACCTCCTTTAGAATAGGTAGAATTCCACTATGATGCTTACCAATTCCATTCTTCAATAGAATCTCCATTTCTAACACCTAAAACAAAAAATCATAATCTTGTAATCTGATTGTATTGATGAGCATTTTGACATAAGCAAAACAATTCGTCATTTTTTTTCTCAAAAGTTTCTAAATTATTTATATTCATGCAATTACAGTAAAACATGCTTATAAAGAACACACTTTCAATGAATTGATGCTTATAGCGAAGTAATTTTTATTCCCAATATCGTTAAAATATATTGTGATATAATAAATTACATAAATAGGGAAGCAAAATTGCCTGTTCCTTTGTTTGTCCTTCGTGTGTTTGACTGCAAATCACAATCAATTTATTATACCTGAGGCAGTTTCTGGTCTGGAGGTTTAAGCTTCTTTATGGCACTGTGGAAAAAGGTGTGGATCTCACTTTTTTCCTTGGCTGTTGTCAGGTCTTTGTTCTGCAGATTTTGGGTGTTTTCGTCAATCTTTTTCTTGGAGAAGGTGAAAGCCACGGCTGGCAGCTGTTCTTTCTTACTGAGCATGTCTATCACAGAGATCCATACATTCTTATCCTGAAATATAAATATGGCTAACCTTTGGTATCCTGAACACTCATGTCCATTACCATGGATAAGTCAAAGTGATTTGGAAGACCCAAAGCCTTTACTCTTTAAGTAATTAACCCTAAATATCTGAAATCCTTGGCTATCTCAATTTTTTTTTCCCAATGCCACTGAGTTAGAAATAACAAGGATTGCATGACTGTATTAAAAGTATTCAGGCCAAGTTTGATGTTCATTATTATACATTAGTGAAAATATAGCATGGACAAGAACTCTACACTTCAAAGCCAGTGACCTTGATAATATCTACACAACAGTGGTTACTGCACAAAAAACAAAGGATTTCTAAATGGTTTATCTCAAAATGATTTTTTTTGGTCTCTTTCAGCAGAATTTTTTACATGTATCAATGGGTATCAACTTACTTGTTGTGGTTTACCTCCCCTTGTCCCTTTAGGTCCAAATCCTTGAGAAGCTTTACTTTTTTCTTTCTTTGCATCTAGAGCTTTGTGATACCTTTTTCAATGAGAAACAAATTTAATTGACAAAGAAATGGTTTCCTCTAGATTCTTTATTATCAAAATTCTTTTTCACTTTAACAAATGTAGTACCTCCTTCATATCTTGCTTTATTTTTGTTAAACATAAGTCATTTGATTATTTTGCATATTTCAAGGCTCCCTTGTGGTTGTTAAGATATGAAGAACAGCAAATTAAGTTAAGATGGTTGCCACAGCTTTTGATCATTAAGTATATGTTCCTCAGAAAGATGTATACATGTAGAAAGTCATCAAACTTGAGGATTTTTTAGCCTGCAGTTTCAAAAAAAAAATTACCAGGAATACATATTCCAGAGGAAATTTGCATTTGCATGTAGATTACATGGTTTACATGCAAGTACTTGGAAAACTTAGAACTAAAGAGAATGACATGAATAAGGCAGATATGTGTAACTGATTACTTTTTACCTGTTCTACCATATAAGACCTTTCATTGAAGGAATTGAACAGTGATGCCCCATCAACAACACCCATTCTAGAAGGCAGATAAAAACTCATTTACCCATTTGTTAAGAAAGTTTTCTTCTCATCCACAATCTTAAAGAGTTCATTGCTGGTCTTTCCACTGGTCCCAGTGTACAAATAATGTTCTAGAGGCACTGGTCTTTTCAAGGTGCTTATTACATAAATCTTCTTCTTCTTTGTCCTTCTACAGAAAACAAGATGGAAACATTTTGAGTTCTCTAATCAAACTTGGAAAGAAAATGTGTTGTTTTTTTTCAAACCATAGGAATAACTGCTGTTTTACTTTGTACAAAAGTTTGAATATAGTATGATGCAAACTGTGTGTAACTTTACATGTATGTATTGGTAGCTATTTTCATTTTTCTTCAGTTTTTTTTTTATTAATTTCAGGATCAAATTCTAGCTTACTTATTCTACTATACGGCCTGAGTCCAATACATGAATTTGAGAACTGAGATTTACTGTTGGTTAACTTATACATGTAACTTACCCAATCCAATCAGCAAATTCCAGAGTATTAGGTACAGTTGCACTCAGAAGTATAATGTTGACATGTTGTGGTAACATAATCAGCACTTCTTCCCACACCACTCCTCTCTGTGAGAAAGATAAATTACATAAAGCAAAATAGGATTAACTGAAATACATTGGGCAATTGAAACCCCATAAATTTATTAATATGTAAATTTAATGCAGTATAGGAGATTAATTCTACAATGTGTAATTAAAAAATATATGAAGAACATGTCTTGTACACAATTTGAAATGCTAATACTAACCTCAGCATCATTTATGTAATGAACTTCATCAAATATCACCCATTCTAGATCCCTGATTACATCTGATCCATTGTAAAGCATAGACCTGGGAAAAAAAGATATTCACTAAACACATTTCATTTATTTCAGTCTCTTTTATTCCTGGGAGCATGTACCCTCAATAGAGGTTGTTATATTAAGGCAAGCAAATATATGTATCAATTAGAGAACAGTGTTAAAATTAAAATGAATAGGGACATGAAAAGGAAGTGTATAGAATCAAAAACATATGACAGATTAATAATGTCTTTGTAGCTTAGGATACAATTTTGTTAGAATACCTTGAAAGTTCAAAGTCATACCATGCACACACCTCAAGGTCAGAAAATTTGAACACAGTTAAATAGATATTTTCAATTTGTTTCATTGAAAATGTCACTTTTGAAACAAAGAAAAATGCAAAATGGGGAAAAGTGGGTCAAGGTCATTGGAAGATCGAGGTCAGAGAATGATATGTCAATGTGAGTTGGTAGTCCAAACCTCTTTTTCATAATGTATTTTAATTTTACTATCTCAAATCATACAAAGGCTACCTTAGAATTTCTGTTGTCATGATGAGACAAGATGCTGTCTGGTTAATCTGTACATCTCCTGTAATTAGTCCCACCTCCTCAAATGTGTGCTTAAATTCCCTGTATTTCTGATTTGACAAAGCCTTGATTGGGGATGTGTACACAGTTCTAGAAAAAAAAATCTCAAGATGAAAAAATAATCACATGTTCATATGATATTAATAAAATACACAAATCCTTCTCCAATTTAGTTCCACAATTTTTTGAGTTTATATCTGAAACTGTTATCAAAGAAACATCTCTGTATAACAATAGAATTTTTTTCTTTAAAATGCAGGGAAAGGAACCCATGACAATCAAAAACACTTAACTGTCACAAAAGAGTGTAATTTGTGGTTATATGGCTTACTTGGTCATGTGTTTCAGTGAGAGAGCTATGGCATACTCAGCCACCACCGTTTTACCAGCAGACGTGTGGGCGGCCACAAACACACTCTCGTGATTCTCCAGATGTAGAATGGCCTGCTTCTGGAACACATCCAACTCAAAAGGCCACTATACATATGGGGGAAAAAAGATTTCCTTTGATTATGACAATAAAATTTTATAATACAAAATAAGCAAAATGTTAACTTTGCATAATTGTATTTATTTGATACTAATTGATGATTAAGGTTAATAATCTTTAAAACTAGTAAAATAAATATAGATAATGGAGATTCATAGAACTTGAGAACAGGGGCAACAAGATTTCATCCGCTGAACATTGTTTCTCATATAATAATCCATAACACTGGTTGAGAAAATACCCTAAAATTGACTCTCAAATGAATAGACTTGTACCACTGGTCACCTTACGATGTAGCAAGCTTTACATAAAGAGGTCATTTAGTTCCTCATACATTCTTAAAAACACATTAACTGAAATACAAGGCCTTTTAACTGATTAAAATCTCCTTGAATCTTTCTTGGGCAGGGATAATAGATATAATAACTTTATCTGTCAGACCTTATAAGCCATGTCAGGTATTCTTTGGTAGAAATCCTCCACTGGATGATCAGTATCAACCTTGATGGCCCATTCTTCTTTTTTCTCATAGCTGGGTCTGTAAGCCTTCTCACTTTCTTTTTCATGATCAATCTACAATTTATAATGATACTTAAACATACATGTATAAGTTTCAAACAAGTTTACTAAAATTAAGATAAATCCAAAGGAAAAGGGATGTTTTTATCATCCTCATCTCCGAAGGTAATTTTCAAGGACTAAATAAATGAATCATATTTCACAATACCTTCACAAGATTTTCCAGACTGTCACTCTTTTCAAGCTTTAAGTCAGCTCGGATTTGACCTTGACCTTCATCTTCCTTTCGGATTTCTTCTTCGTCCTCCTCATCACCCAGATCAAACTCATCAAGATCCCCCGCAGACATAATGTCCGCCAGATTTATAAAAGTCGACTCCTTCTGTTGGGGTTTAGGGTCAAGGTCATCAAAGGTCATTCCCTCCTTCAAACCTGGTGCTATTGATAATAACTCTGTGAAAAGTGAAAAATGTTTTTTAATACAGTATCTATAGGCAAATTTCCAGACAAGTCACTTTTTTTTTATTATAATTTTGTACTTATTGGGGATTGTGAACTTTCTGTGCAAAGAATTTTCTTGAATCACTGTACCCAATTTTTTTTTTCTCCTATGCCTTCCATTAATAATATAATTATTAATTTGATTAAGAGGCCCGTGGTTCTTCATGGTCACATGAGTATTATGGAAAATACTCGTCCTCTATAAATAATCCACCTGTCTGACACATCCAAGTTCACTGTATTGCGGAGTGATTTTTACCAGGTAATCCTTTTCAAGTGGCCTTTGATCAAGACGGTGACAGACACTTTCATTATCAAAATTTTTTATAATGAGTAAATTCAATAGGCATCTAACAGTTTTAATTTTTTGTGCAATTTATTACTTATCAAACAATTAATATTTAAAACAAATTGAAAGGAACAGACAAGGTGATTCCTGCATGCAGGGTTGTCTCTAAGAATTGAAATAGGGAACCTTAAAAAAGTAGAAGGAAGTCCTTGGTTCCTCTCCTAACTAAGGGTTCAGGGTAAATATCAGAATAGGACAACCCTGTGAAGGTCAACAGATTACGTGTCCAAAACTTTGCTTCACAATTTTATAATCAATATCAAGAGCATTCAAGTTTCATTTACCTTTCTCAAGATCCAAAAATCCCTCTTTGTCTTTGGATAAAATGGAATCAATTTCTTCCATTCCACCTGTGAATGTGTTCAAAAATTTTGGTGCAAAAATTTTGTAATATGATGAAATCTGGAACAGTTGCATTAATATGTACAAGAAAATAAACATAATCATCTGAGTGATTTCTAGTAAATAAATTTACCGGGCAGGAAGGGGAAGTTGGCACTGCTCCCTCTGACATCTTGACTGGCAGGGCCCGGGGGTCTCCTCAAAGATAGGGAGGTCCTACCCTCTGAGGTGCTCTCCAAGTATTCCTAAAAGTAGGGCCAAATTGTCATTTTATATCTCATTTTGGTGCAAAATTCTGACCACAAGTTTCTCTTTTTTCTAATATAAAAAAAAATTCAACAGACAAAATTTCCAAAGAGGTTATACAGACACAACACAAATTAACAAGCCCCCACATTTTCTACAACTTTTAAATTTTGATTTCTATCTTAACTACATGTATATGTACATGTGTTATATTATATTTTGTGTATCCCATACCTCCTTGTAGCCTAGTAGTTCCCCTGTGGTGGGGTTCCTGTCCACGTGTATGGTGGTCTGTACCCCCGACACTTCAGCATGATAGAGATTCTCAGGACACGGCTCTCTGGACCAAAACCTTTAACAATATATACAATTATTGACTTGTGTAGAGGTCAATACAGTCATATAGCTGTTTATTTGCTAAAGAAAGATAATCTCAGCTGTAGGGTGCGATTTTTCTCTGAGACAATCTATAGGATAATGAATGATTGTATTAATCAAATGAGATTTGTAATTGTTTCATGAAATAAACTTAACGACACTTGCATCATACACTGTAAATGAACACAAAATCTATAAAGTACCTTTCCCAGTTCCCACTGATAATTTTCTAACATATTCTCAATTTAAAATCAGGGTATCATAAGATGTTCTTTAATAGAAATATAATCAGCATTCATTTCCAGGAGTTTTGACCAGATAAAAAATTATTAAAATTCTTGCACTTTTTGAAGATAAATTAACGTAAAAATGAATTTAACATTCCTAGAAATTTGATTTAGAGGAGGTGCACATTATAAATATAATAAGACATCATAAACATGATAAAACCACATTAACGCCTTTTAGTTTATTGGAATTTATTAATTATTCAGGGAATAACAAATTTAAGATTTAAACTACATTGCATTTGTTCTTAATTGTTTTCAAATGATTTTCTATGAAAATAACAACATGAAATTGGGATACTCATAATACTGCTGCAAATGTCGAACATTATGACACATAATTAGCTTCAAGATAAACTGAACTATCAATGGCAAGTGAGGGGAAATAAAATAAGATTTCCTACAGGAGGGGATTTCAACCAATCTTAGTTTAGAAAAATCTCCCACAATGTAATGACAAAACAATTAATATTGATGTTAATGAAACATCACACACTTAATATTTTGAAACTTTCATATATCACAATAATTAGCCCACATATAAATTATAAAATCATCATCAATTTTTATTTATTTCTAAGATGACATTTAATTGACATTATCTTGTAAGGAAATATCAAAAGCATATGAATACATGCATGTACTTGTCTTTAAACTATAGTCAAATAATGTCATTGAAAATCCTGGGTTGGTTATACTTCTCTTCTCTGAAGCATTATCAACCACACGTTTTCAATGATGGTAAAACAAATACTTCACAGCACAGTTAAGCCAGGTTTCAAAAACGGGGCGGACCCTAATTTTTACAGGAAAACTTAACTATGACATCATACAAAATATACGTCATGCAAAAATTCTTTAAAATACCACAAAATGAGGTGATTTGCTAATTTAACCTGCAGCACTTTTCAGAAACTACAATGTGTGTTGAAAATATTTATAAACTTAGTATTTTATTTGCATGCCTTGCACTAGTGGAATTTATAGGTAACATCAATACTGCAAGTAAATGTGTTAAAATCATGTGACTGCCGCATCACGTGACAAGTCTAAATTTAAAATCTAGTCATCCTCAATATGTAGTTATTAACCATAATCATAATTATCCGATATAAATAATGTACTAAAAATAATCGCCATCCTGATTATGAATACATTTTTAATTACAAAATATTGTCGATATTTCCACTGCGCACCTTAACTGTACTGCATTATGATGGTAAATCAATATTTTACTTTTGTGCCTTGATAATATCATGGACTGGTACTTTCTCTACACAAGTTAAGTACTCCTCTAACTCTTCATCCCAGGAAGGTACAATTGGTGGTAATCCAGCAGGAAGCTATACAAAGTCAAATAAGTATGTCAAACGTAAACTAAGGTTGAACACATTTTGATTCATTATGCCTGGTGGCCATAAAACTTAAATGAGCTCGCTTTTGATCCAAAGGATTTAATAGTGGAAAAGTGAGACCGAGATCAAAAGTGAGCTCATTTAAGTTTTATGCCCCCCAGGCCTGATGGTCTGCTTTAACTAATAATTACTGTACATTCACTTGCTCTGGTTATATGGAACTTTAAGACTATATCCTGGTCTATTGCCCATTTAGCAAAGGATACTCTGATCTTTCATAAAAAAAAATGGATGGGCAGATATATATTATTACATTTTACATTAATGTGTAGATTAATGCACTACTACCTTTTTTACATTTTAGATGATATATTACAAGGTAAAAATGACATCAAAGATGTAGTCCAATTAATCTGCATGGAAATTAAAAACAATTCAATATTCAAATTACTTACTGTTTTTCTGGGCAGATCACCATCAGAGTTTCTTTTTAGGACTGGTATAAATTTTCCTTGACAACCGACTTCAGCCAGATCAAAATCCACTCCCAATCCTTCTATATCCATGGTGCTGCCTTACCAGACTAGCTAGGGCATGTTGTATGGAACAGCTGCTTACCTCTTCATCAAAAGTTGATATTACCACTGTGACCGTGACTCTACCTGTACAGTTAATGAAGAATCATGGAAATTATACACAATCATTATGTTAGATATCCAATAATTTCTAATTTGTCAGAAATATTGTTAACAGTTTTTTACAAAAGAACTTGTATATGTAACGATACAATATGCAGTAAAAGCAGGCTGAAGGAGTTGACTGAAATTTTTAACTTAATGTTATATGACCGATTAGCTAGGGGGTGTCAACACTGTGGCTCAAACCTAAAACCCTCAAATTTAAAATCCAATGCTCTACCGACTGTCAGAGCTAAGTGGTTAGCCCACTAGCTAGTGCTAATAGGAGTGTCACTATTTGCAACACACAGCCACTTTTAACTCAGTTATAAAAGTGCAACAGACTAGACTGGAATTCAAACCTGGGCCCCCTGAGTGAATCTCCGGTCATGTGCTCAACAGACTGAGCTATCTGGTCCAGATTTGAATCCAGATCTGGTCTGCTGCATTCTTCTCCTCTCCAAATTCATTTGGTGCCATGCCCTGGAACTGACAGGTGAGAGGTCTGCCAGGGATGAGTCTGGGTTGGAGGTCTTTGAGAGGCCAAGGACCTTTAAGGAGGGAGGAATGTGGAGGTCAGCTGGGTTCGATCACCGGTGGCCAGATAGCTCAGTTAGTAGAGCACCTGAGGGAGTTTCAGGGGGCCTTGGTTTGAGTACCCGTCTGGTCTGCCGCATTTTTTCTCTCCCATTACAGTTATAGGTAGAATGCAAAACGGCATTTGAGAGATAAATAGCTGCATGCGCTCGTAAACAGTTTCAC
>NW_026924236.1:0-23466 GCF_032062105.1 Saccostrea cuccullata | reverse complement strand
TTTAAAGTCATCATTTCGTAAATTCTATGGTCGATACAATGACCTTGTCAGCAAATACAATTTATCATTGAATGAAATGCTGACTGACGTTTTTCATACCAATTGTTAGTCCATTATTTATACACTGAATTGACGACGGTTTTTTCCGTTATTTCCTGATTATGACAATGAGCACACGGCGGGTGTGACTGGTCAGCAGGGGATGCTCACTCCTCCATGGCACCTGATCCCACCTCTGATGTTTCGGAGGTCCGTGTTTGCTCTGCTCTTGTTTTGTATATTTGTTTAATGGACGTTGAGATTGAATACTGTTCGTTATTTCCATATCCTTATTGAGAAAAAAGTATTTTTCCAACACCCTGTATCAAAGGACCTGATATATTTTTACATTATCCTGTCTGTGATTTGATCATGCATGGCCTGCTGCTTGTACTTCCATTTGTGTCTGTTCGGTGATGTTTGCTGCACCATGCCCTAACCTCATCTCTGATCCTATATTATGATAAATCCTTGATCTTTAAGCTGTTTATTCACGGACTTTGAAATGAACCAAAAACCCAGAGGTTGTTTTCCTAATTACTGATTGATAAAATATTTCAGTCAGTTACATGAAACTTATTTAAAATCATTTATCTTGTCAAAATTCAGTACCACAACATCAGATGGAATATGGTGTTTACTCATAATGTGGTACCACATACTGCATGCATGCATCCAGCGTGTAAAAACAAATTTTGTTCAATTTGTCAAAAACTAAGAAAAAAAATTAAAACAAATAAAATGATAAATGGTTCTGATTTTTCTCTACTTATCCTTTAATATGACAGTAGAATACATTAATTTCCTATTTTCGGGGAAAACGAGTTCTGTAATACTGATGAAGATCAATATTTATATCCCAAATCACTTCATTGATTTTTTTTTTGTTGCTTGGGCAGAAGCCTGGAAAAATAATTCTAGGCCGTTATGAAAACTAACTTACTAGGAACAAAAACGTATCAGTTCTTCCTCAATATTTGATAGATTATAATTATTAGATGATTTGAGCTTTTGTTCATTGTTTTCAAATGTTCATTGACTCTAAAAGATATAGATTTTTATTGCATACACGCCAAATGTCAAGTATCTCAAATTTTTCATTTCTTAGTTATTTATATATGAGGCACAAATACGAGGTGCTCTTGTATTACATGCATGTACAATTTGAAAGCTTTCATTAGTATGTCCCATTGATTTGATTTACTCCATGATCTTAATTTTTAACTTAAACTAAAATACCAGTGAATATTGTAGATCTTTATTTATAACTTTTTAAAAAGATATGTACAACATGAAGCAAACACAATTATACGAACAGTATTTAAGTTTAAAAGTCCATTAAAACAATACAAAATAGGAGCAAAGCAAACGCGGACCTTTGTACATCAGAAGTGGGATCAGGTGCTTTGGAAGAGTGAACATCCTTTGTCGACCGGTCACACCCTCCGTGTGCTCTTTATCATGATCAGGATATAACGGAAAAATCCGTAAACATGTGCCATGGATGAGTAAGCATCCTCAGATCAGATCATAATCTGGTCACACGCACCGAGTACCAATTTTGATAATCAGGGGAAATCGAAAATATCCGTTAACAATTCAATAATGACCTACTAATCAGTATGACAATCTCAGTCAGCATTTGACTCATTGATGGATTGCATTTTCTGACAAGATCAAGGCATCCACTACAGACCTTTTGAAATGATGGATATTTATGGTACTGTTGATAATTTTGTTTCACACCTTGCTGTCAATAGTTTGCCTCGTTTTAGAAATTGTTCATGCTTAGTGTATGCTCTTGCGTAACAATCAACTGAGAGACATAAATCCCATATGCAGACGATAAGGGTACAGTGTATTTTGCCACATAATTAAGGTTTCGTTGACGATTGAAAAAAATGGTCATGGCGTCTATCATAAAGATTTATTATTAGGTCACTGCTAATTTTGTATTAATAATAATGTCCATTAATATACATACTCGCTTTCATTTTAAGGGTGCTGAAATCCATGTAAATGCTGTTAATCAACCGTTTATTAGCGAATTATTGTTCTCGCGATTTGCCGTTTAAGAGCCATTTCGCGATAATAAGTACTCGTGAAAAATAAGGAATTAACAGTATACTTGCAAACTTTGAGTGACCAAATATTCTTGAAATCAGTGGTAGTCTAAACAAATACAGTGGTGGAGATACACGCCTTTAACGATTTTTCAGTCTTTGATTTCTCACTTGACTTCAAAGAATTATACTATTAAAGTAGCAAGATCGTTATAGCAATTCTTTAGCCTCTAGTATTAAACACGGTTACTAATTAAGAGTATTATCAATGATCGACAAACGGTTAAACCAATGTCATATATTATATGCATTATCATATAATTTAGGACTTATAATCAGATGAAAACGTGTATGTTCACGTCCAATAGTGAATTTGATTTTTTTTTATCAGAGAAAGTTTTATTGACCACATATCTTTCCTATTCTGAGATAGTAAGTGTTCACATTGCAATGAATCGGTAAGTGATTTGTAACCTTTTCCCGTGGATAATTCATAACAAAAAAGGCTGGGTATGACATTAAAATTTCAGTGGGTGAAACACATGGAGATAACGAATACTAGTAGTATTCAAGATCAGAAGTACATAGAACAATTCAAAATAGGAGCAGAGCAAACACTGACCTCCAAAACATCAGAGGTGTGATCAGGTGCCATGGAGGAGTGAAAATCAATATCATAATTTATATCATAATCATAAAAATAAAATAAACATGTTATTAGCAACAGTACACGTTTTACGCCATCACCATCAGATGATTTTCACTATCTCTTTACTCCGTATACTGGATCACCTTTACTTCTCCTGTTTCATACAATCCCACCCACAACTTCCCCTCACTGTCAAAACTCAGTCCGCGAGGTCTAGATAGATCACAGTCATCTACACATCTCAGGAACTGTCCATCGTGATCAATAATGTGTAGGCAGTCGTTGGTCCAGTCTGTCACAATAATCTGACTCAGAGAATCTGTCACCAGCTCATTGGGATTAAATGTTTCCTTCCTTTTGGCTGGTGTACCATAGTATTGGAATCGGAATCTTCCCGTCTTGTCCAAGACTACCAAAGCGTCAGAATTACGGTCAGAGGCACAGATATCTCCATTGCTGTTCTCTGCTACAAACAACATATATTCACCACTTCCATAGATTGGTTTGTCATTCTCGTCTTTGAATATTTCCTGCTTGACTTTCTCTCCCTGATATCGGACAATCTTGTTTTGATCTCCATTATAAAGATTGACCAATATGTCTCCTGATCTAGTGGTGCACAGTCCTGCTGGTTTCCAATCATTTGGTGTGGTGATCACTACCTCTGATCGCCCATGTCTGTAAAGGCTTACAGTTCTATTATTATAATCGCTGTATATCAGATCTCCCTGTTTATTCACTGATATACAAATTAGTTCTTCTTCTTTTGGTACTGGGCTATCACTGGAGGAGTTTAATGTTGGTGTTACAGTATCATGCAGGGATCCAAGTTTTTCAACACATCTTATGGTTCTTCCCTTTTCGCTAACCCAACATTTATCATCTCCAGCACAAACTACTCTTAATAGTGGTTTGACCCCAGTAGGAAACGTTGCAATAACTCTTGATTTTACCAATAACTTTTTCATAGATGTCCATGTCAGTCTAGCTTTATATTCTCCTAGCTCGATACCGAGTTCTCTTTCTTGGACTGCGTTAGTTTTCAGTAAGGGAATAAAAACATCAATGACTTCAGGGATATCTCTGTATTTTTTCAGTCTGGAATTAAAGCTGGTGACCTGGGACACTTTGTTCGACTTAAGCATTTCCTGGTTTTCTTTAACTGTTTCATTCATGTCTGCAATCAGGTTTTTGAGTTTGCTTTGATGTGATTTCAGTACATCCAGATGTTCAACTTTTTTGGACTGGGTTATGGAGCTCAGTTTATTGAAGATGTTATCTACTTCTTGGTGCCAAACTTTTCTTTGTTTCTCTATTTCTTTTTCGAGTTCAACATATTTTCCCATGGATTTGGTTATTTCTCCATCTGTATCTTCATTATACTTCGTGCATTTGGGGAGAAGTTTGGATTTGATTTCTTGAGTTTCCTTTTGGATTTCCTCTTTCTTGTCATTGTATATATTTTCTATATCTAACAGGGTGTGTCCTTGATGGGATTTGATGATACATTTTATACACACAGGGACGTCACATTGTTGACATTGACCCTCACATCTATGATGTGGGTGATATTCACATTCTGGAAAAATTATCCATATCTCATTATTGGTTATTGACTTGTTCTTCTCAACACGTTTGTTTATACATTCTTTGCATAGACTGACTTGACAACTGTTACAGAAATTACAATTTTTGAGAGGGTTGTTACAAGCTTCACATTTGATTACTTTTTGAGAACAGGAAATCGCAGTACTTGTATCTCTATTCATCCTCCTGCTTGATTGTCAAAGATTTAATCTGTAAAATCAATTCATTAAACTAATTAATTGTTGTAAAGATAATAATTATGTTTTACCTTTTGTGATATTCTCAAAGAAAATCTGGAAAAATCCCTACAAACACAAGACGATTTTGTGAAACACTGACGTCCCCCGTATGACAGCTTATGACGTTGGTCATACACCTATGAAATATGCGAGCATTAGTGCTAACTGTTGAAAAGTGATGTCCAATTTATGTTAACGAGTTTGTTATTGCTCGTCAATAGATGTTTTTCAACTACATTATTTACTCAAGGAAATTATTTAACTTCGGGTATTGTTGTTCTGTTAGCTTATTTATTAAGGAAATTTTCGCTAGTAATAGAAGTCACGTGATGCCGTGATTGTGGTGCACGTCGTTGCTCTTTTATTTGTATGCAATGAATAATAATAGTTTACATTTGTCAGCGGAATTGATCAATTGTCAAAGTTAATTTTCTTTAAAAAGTATAAATTTCCCGAAAAAAGATTTATATGCTTCCTTAACATACTCGCGTAATGACATATTATTTCACATCATTGTTATCAATTTGAAGGTTTTAAGATTTGAGAAAAATCAAAGTAAGTCAAAGCATCAAACTTTTTACAAATATTCTTAACTGAAGATAATTTTAGCCAAGGTCAAGATTAACTTAGGGTTCTCAAATATGACAGGATGATGATAAATACTGTATAGGGGATTAATTTCACGGGTTGTAATTTTCACGTTTTTCTCTGCTCTGACACAGTGGTAGTTTCTTGAATTCGCGGAATTGGTATGTAACAGAAGTTTCCTCTCTTATCTATACCTATTGAAAACTTATTCACTGTTAATTGAATTCACGGATTCATTAACACCGTGAATATAGAGAATATCAACACCGTGAATATAGCTAATATTTACACCGCGAGTTATTTCCCCCCTATACTGTAGTCATTTTATGAACATACGCAAGGTACCTTACCTACTAAAATTTTTGAAAGATATTCTTAATTGAATTACAGTGCCATCAGAAGTTCATAGGCAAAATTCTGCATGCATTACCCAGTGACGTTAAAACTACGTTGTGTATAACCTTAACCTCGCATTTTAAAACGATCTTCCCTAGAGTAACAGCTATTGTGAAATACTGAACTCCATAATACAGAGATGCGATTGATCATTGTAAAATCACTATAATGATAAAATTATTAAGAATAACATGTACAATTCATGTGATGTAACTTTAAATGTTAAGGTATTTCACTCGTGAAATTTGTTAAATCAAGGATTTATTGAGAAGTACTCATATAGAGTGACTCAAAATCGCAGAGAAAATAGGGGGTCAGTGTTCATCTTACTGATCTACGGTGCAATGAAGTTGACCTTTTTGCACTTAAAATGTAACTCTTGTTTAATTACTTAAACCTTAATTAAATTTTATCAGATGTAACAATGGCTAAAAATAATTTATCTTATCTTATGTAAATTATTTTAAATAATATTTATCATTGAAAAAACCTTGCAAATTAATGCGCATAATTTATTGTATGACCTTTTTGCACTAAAAAGTAATATAATTTGGGGTACTAATAAACTAAATAGGCAATAAAAAATTTTCTTAAATCAAGCTTTTTACGACTGAAGTGCTGATCAGTCACAATTATCGAGTACTTTAAAATAATGAAAGAAAAAGCTGGGGTAAGTGATGTTAAGTTTGAAATATTGGTCAAAATATGTGATTTTTAGGCAATAAATGATGTAAATTTTATATTGACTTATTTGACATAGCTTCATTATTTTGGCAAAATTTGTTGAAGGAAGATGTAAAACTTGTTCTAGAATTATGAATTAAGATCTATATTAAATATTCCTAGCAATATCATGATGGAAAATATTCTCTGATTGAAAATATGTGAGACTAAAGTTCCAAGATATTGAATTTAACGAATGTGCAGATTTGCTGAACTATCTGAAAAATATTTTCCACCACAAAAAATAGACTCCTTCACAAAGCTTGCTTCTTTGTAGCTATTTGTGCAGTTTTTTCGTTGAATGTTAAAACATTAACATTATTGAAATTAACTATGTTTTAAAATTGAATTTTGATAAATAGTTTTGAAGTAAGAGGTTCTGCGTGAACTTTTCGAAAAAGCTGACGAGTGACCTACCTTAAGGGGGATGTACGGCCATATTTAGTGCAGTGAGAACAAAATGTAAACATTTCTTCAAATGGCTAAAGTACATTATATTTTGATCAAATTCTAAACCCTTATGATAAAGATACAATAAATATGCATAACTGAATGCATGTTGTGCATGCATATATAATCTATACTTTTGCAGAAAAATGCTTTTGATATGCACCTAAGAACTGCGCAGCTACAGAATTCAGCAGAGCCTTAAAAAATCCAAAAAAATACGCAAAATGTGCATTAATGTTCCCTCTACAACCATTTGTTGAGAAAATGTCTAAATTTTGCACTTTTAAATGATAATTTTAAGTTCAAAACAAGGTATCGTTGTCTTCAAAAAGAGTGTAAAGAACTCTGAAAGTAGTTCATTGATAGCAGCACGTGGTCTATTTTTAGCACAGAATTTTGTTTTCCAGACCTCTTCTTAATATGGAGGGACATAACAATCTTTAAATGTAGAAGAGAATTACAGCTGCAAAATATTTCAAATAATATGAACACTTTTCAAAGAGGAATTGTGTTATAGTGTGGCTTGAAGTAATTTATTTAGTATTATTATCTAACAGTTGTTAAATAGTGTACGTATTGAAATAACTTTTTGATTCCAGGTAAGGAAAAATGAGCACCATCAAAGTTTAAAATTAAGAGTTTGTAAGTTTGCCACAGATAACTTATAATATCTATCAAAAGTTTAATTATCACCAATGAAACACAAAGAAATTAAACGATATGAAAAACCTTGTGTTAGTATCTACTAGTACGAGGGGTGATCAAAAAGTTCTCGAACTATCTCTATATCTACAAAACCACAATTTAGATTAGAAACAAATTTGGTGCACACTCAAGTTCTATAAATAGCATATGCCAAATAAAGATTTCCTCACAATGTGAGAATAAAGTCATTATGCAGGTACTTGTGACGAAAAATGGTTGTCTCAGTGGAACTCATTCAACAAACGACTAAAATAATTATGGTATATCTTAAAACTGCCTTTGAAGTAACGTAAAAGAATTTGTTCATAGTTTATTAAGACAAATGACTTCCTAATAATTCAATCAATGATTTGATAGACCGTTTTAGTGAAGGAAGGGAGATGGTTGAATATGATACTTGTTATGTTGCCCGGTGAAAGCAAATTTGAAAAGGGGTTTGTTTTTAATTAAGCAATATGCTATCAAAGATCTCCAATTTACACTTTGAAAAATACTTGAATATTTCAACAATAATATAACTATCAAATACCTAAGATATCGTTTACTTTTGATCACCCCCCCCCCCCTTAATACTCTGTCAAATAAACATTTACAATTTTCATTACAGCGGAGCAACATTTGAAAAGGAATAAATTCATTCAGATTGGGTTAGGAGATTTAATGAATAATTTTTTTTTCTATTTGCCCATTTTGTCAAAATTACAATTTTACAGAGTAAAGAAAAAAATCAACAAAATTAAATATTTTATAGTATCTTTAAAATGACGTTTGGTGGACCTCCCAACTCAGGGAAAATTATTGGGTCCGTATTTATGGTGTGAGAAAAAATTCCTTAAAATTTAAATATATTTGTTGACGGAAGAAAAAAAAATCCTGTAATTGGATGTAAAATAAAATTGAGTCGGGCCATTTTTAGGCAGTAGATCGGGAGAGAGGGCAACCAAATATTTTTACAACAAATGGTCTTATCAGGCTAGTACATGTTCCATCACATACTTAGTAATGCAATTTTTTAAATCTTTGGCACTATTTTGAAAAAAGAACATAGGATTTTCGGAAGGGGGGGGGGGGGTAGTCTCTCATTTTTTTTGGAATGATAGACATAGCATATGCAATAGACCTTTGTTTGCAAACATTGTGATTGCTTCTAAATTAAAAAAAAAACAACTCTATATATTTTATCAAGCTTCGTATGTTCAATGATCGAGAGCTTACAACGTAGTCAACATAATGAGACATGATGCGTTTTTATGTCCAAACATTACTCCATACGATGTGTTGGTCATTGCAAACAATCAAGCTATTTATGTGAGGTGCCTGAAGGAAATCCTTTAACTGCCTATTTTTTTCTATCTAACTGCTAAACAAAATAGACGTATGTACCAACTTTTCGATTGTAAGACATGTAATTGCAATTTGTTTTTCATGCACCGCATATTGTTTAACATTTTCAAATTAAATGCTAAGCATCCTCCTTGCAGTGCCCCATTTCAAAAAACTTCTATCGCCACAGAAAAAAGACCGACGTAAACACATATGTTTAGGGCATTTTTTAGCTTTTTTCTTGAGTTTTAAAGAAACCAACAAATTATCAAGACTTGTTCCACGAAAAATTAAATATAATCATAGTAATAAACGCATCTATCCACAGCAGATATATGCACATGTCAAACACGTGCTCAGTGTATTAATATTTACTAGGAAACTCGAGCTGTTAGCAGAACAGTTTTTCCCGATTTGCTGGAGTGGGGTTAAAATCGCGTTTTTTCATTAATCAGACGAAGCGATGCAACAAATAAAAGTAGTAAGTAATATTACCTAATGATTATTACTTAGTAATTTCTTGTCTTTATGTTTTTATGGTCGCATTAATTCTAAAATCAATGTTATTCGAACTCTGTGTGACAGAGGAATGGCGGACGAAATAAACACATGGCCTCAGGAAGACACACATATGAAAAATCAAATTTTCAAGAATTCTAGATAATGACAAGAAAAAAGCGAAACAAATGGTTGTAGCCATATTATCAATGAATCACATTAACACCATTTTCAATGCATTTTTTATCTCGTGAATGCTGTAGCTGCGCAGTTCTACAATGATTAATTTCCTCCTAATTAAAACAAAATAAACTTAACTTTTTTACTAAGTTTGGTCTCTAACAGTAGGTAATTAGTGCATTAACACTTTGAGTAACTTTGGGCTAGTTTAGACGAGTATTAAGCGCATTCTTGGCATTTCTCATTTCACACCAGACTAGATCCAATTGGCTTGTGCATCCCCCTTAAAATAATCATAACGATGTTCAGTTTGAAGGGGGAGTTAAGGTCAAGTGTTCCGGAGAAACCATTTAGCAAGAATATTTTGATATAGTACATTAAAGATAAGTAATTAAATGTATGTACCACACAACTACAACAAACCTTACATCGAAGAAATATACGAACCTCCATTTGTTTACCATTTGTTTACCAAAACAATTAAATTATTTTTGTTTGTTCCCGAATTAAAAAAAAATCCGGTGTCTTCTTTCAAAATGATAACTGGAATAATTCTTTTGTTACTAAAAATGGCTGGTTTCTTTCATTTTCCGTATTTCATTCATATTTATCGATTCATCAATTCATTGACTTGTTTCTATTTCTTTTTAGTTGTTAGGGGAACTAAATATTTGTACACATATTTATCATTTTATGAAAAGTATATTTTAAAATTAAGATACATATTAACATGTATATGAACAGGCAAATTACTCATAAAATTACCATAAAATTACATATTGATCAAAGCAGGCTAGAGTTATTTAAAAACTATACCTTTATCATAAATCAATCTCAATCATCCGAACTGTTTTTCAAGCCACCGCCCCATTATTGCACAAACTAATATTTTACTTTCACTTTCGTTATTGTTATCTTTTAGGATCTGAAATATTAGAGTCCGTAGTTGTTATTAAGATAAACAATTAGATAACATATATACATGTAGGTCTGTCCTTTTTATATTCTTTCTTGATGTTTCATTTGGAAAAATATTACTTTTTGGTTAAAGACAATTTTTAAGAATTTATTACATTAATTTTCAGAAGTAGAAAAGTACTCGAGAATGTGCATGCTGTTCTAAATTGAAATTAACAACAAAAGCTATAGTGAATTGTCTGTTTGTCTGTCCGTCCGTTATGCTTTGGGTTTCGCATCTCTAATCTGCAACTCCTCTTTCACACTGAATGAAATTTTATGAGACTTTCAAAGAATCTTTGTAACATAGTGCCATTGCGCACCTGTTATTTACCTTTTGATCAGACACATCATTTTAGGTTTCCCAGAAAAAAACATAAATACAGCCATACTTCCTATAATAATGAAGGGTACCTTTCTCTTGTTCGCAACTCCTCCTATACCAGTGAATAAAATTTAATGATACTGTCACAGATTCTTTATTACATATTGTCATAAAACCCTTAACATCAACAAAATTATCACTTGATTTATTTCAAAATTTATTTCATAAACTAATAAATTTTATTTTTCCTTTTTCAGTCAGTCCTACCCTCAACCTCCCCTAAGTATCCATACTAAGTCCACGTGGTTTATGCAATCCACAATCGTATATACGTCCAAGCAAATATCCATCTTTATCGAGAATGTGAAGGCAATCGTTGTTGTAATCAGCTACAATGATATGACCCGTAGAGTCCGTCACAATCTGCTTTGGAGCAAATGCCTCTTTCATTGTAACTTGTCCACCAGAGTATCGGAATCGGACTCTTCTCGTTTTCATGAGAACTACCAAGGTTTAGCGTTAGTATCGCCGACGCAGATGTCTTCATTGTTGTTCTCCGCGATTTTTTCGCATCAGTTTTGAAAATTTGTCTCCCATTTTCATCTTGAAATATTTCCTGTTTCACAATGTGTCCTTGAAAGCGGGAAATTTTAGTTTGATGTTCCCTACTGAGATTGACCAGAATATCTCCTGCTCTTGCACAACACAGTCCCCATGATTTCCAGCTATTTTGTATGGTGATCATTACCTCTTTCTTCCCTTGTCTTATGATGTTGACGGTGCTAGCCTCAAAATCACTGTATATAAGCTCTCCCTGTCTAGTCATTTTGATATCATCAGGCCAAAGTTTACACGTGATGGTGACAGTATCATGTACAGTTCCGTGTGTATCATCACATCTTAGAGTTCTTTCTTCTCCACAAACCCAAGCTTTATTAGAACCCACACGGGCTACTCTACTCAAAGAACTAACTCCAGTACGAATGGTGGCAATAATTCTTGCCTTCTTTATCGACTATCTTGTACATAAAGAAGACTTTGAGCCTTCATCCTTCACACTTGACAGTAATCTCTGGTTTAAGGTAGCTATGTAATCTCCTAGCTCTATTTTAAGTTCACTCCCAAGGACCGTGTTTGCATTAAGCAAGGAATAGCCATATCTGCGTCTTCAGGGATATTCTTGTATTCAGACAACTTGGATGTATAGTTTGTGACGTCCGACACTTTGTTGGACTTCAGTACTTCAATGTTTTGTTGAACTGTTTTGATCATTTGTGTAATTAAAATTCTTGTGTATCGATACCTGTGATTTCAATTCAGTTTCGTAGTCTCCTCTAAATGATTTGGTCAACATTTATTTTATTGAAAATACTGTCTTCTTCTCTATGCAACAATTTTCTGTGCTCCCCTGTTTCTTTTTCTAGTTCATATTTTTTCAGAGAATTACTTATTTCTCTTTTTGTGTTTTCCTTTTTTCTCTTTTTATATAGGAATAATTCTGGATTCGATTTGGTTTGTCTCCTTCTGCATTTCTTTTCGTTTGTCATTAAAAATGATGTTTATATCCTTTACCCTGTGTTCATTATGGGAAGTTAAAACACATTTCATACAGACAGGAACATCACACTGTTCACAATAGACCTCACATCTCTGATTGGAATTTCACATTCTAGAAAACTAGCTCTATGTCTACGTTTTGGAAAGGAACGATATCATGGGTAAACGATCTGTATTTTTAATGTGTTTGTTGATACATTCTTCTACTGGCTTTATAGTTGTTAAAAATTGCTTGGTGGAGTTGTCACAAAGGTCACACGTGATGACATCCTGAGCCCTTGATACTGGAGAAGTGATTCTTTAGTGATGGTCAAGTAAGTAAATCTGTAAATAAATTGGTTTAACACATTTGATCAATATGTTATATCGCGAGTACCTTGCAGATATCTAACTTACTATCGAAACTTTTTTTAGGGAGCCAAGACAGCTCTATATCTTACAAGATTTCTGGGGCACATGACATTGTTTACAGTAGTGACAATCGAATGATTCGAATAAAGGTACAATGTATTGCCAAGGATTGAGCTCCAAATAGTTGATTGTCAAATAAGAGAAGTTAAGCATATTTTCTACAAAGCTATGTAAGGTTTGAAGTTAAAGCTTTTGCACTTAATAAAAAAATCATTGAATAACAGATATAGAAAGTTACACAATATGACAGAATATCATTTATTAACATTAATACTCACTGCCGTAGCAAGAGAATATAGTGAAAATTTAAATGACATTGTTATATTGGTACTAATTTGTAATTAAACTCATCTAATAGTCTAACTGTGAAAATTACCTGCAAGTTTATATCAAGTTTCCTCAATTGTTATCACTAGGACTAATCTACTTTTGTTTAAGAAAGAAAAATGATTTATCAGATACATGTGTTTCTGTCAAACATTTTTTTTCATTGATGGGGGATATGACTATTTCTAAATATTAGCACCATATATCAGGTAAATATAGTGAGAAATATAACCTTTTAAATTTTCCGATAGTTCTACCTACCTGGTGAGAATACAAACGGATCACTAATAAATATGAGCAAACACATGACATGATAGATAGGTAACTAGGAAGACTCGTACGGCCTGTTTTTCGTATCTTACGAAAATACATGTATACGCATATCGCACATTTCACTGAGACAGGCAACGCCAATCTAAAACCAGGAAGAATAAAATATCAAACCGAAAGTAGTTCCCACTTAGGTGAAATTGAGAAAGGGAGATGAGATGCTTATACTCTTTTTTAACCTTTAGATTTGAAATGTTGGAACTAAACAGGTATAACTCTATACAGATTTTCTTTACAGTTTATCATTACATGTATAAATACCTTTAAAAATTATTTCAGTGTAGGCCAAATCTTTACTGCAAGAACTCTTGATTTATCAAATGTTTTACTTCGCAGTCCAAACAAAGTTTTAGCAGTTGATGTTTGAAATACGTCTACCATATGTTATTTTTATTTTTTTTTATACAAATTATAATTGCAGTCTTTACTAAAGGCAATGGCCACTCCCACTTCCTGGGCACAAGAGCTCATCACTTGTGATCTTTGTGATAAACCTACCAAGCAATTCTGTAATAACTGTCAAGTCAGTTTATGTGTGGACTGTGTCAGTAAACATGTGGACAAATTCAAGTCTCAAACACATGACATTGTTCATTTCACCAACAGGAAGATACAACCAGTGTTTCCTGAGTGTAAGGTTCACTCAAACCAAAGATGTGAGGCCCACTGCCAAAAGTGTGATGTCCAAGTCTGTCTGAAATGCATTCTCAGTTCCCATAGTGGACACAAGATTGTGGAAATACAAGAGATTTTCAATGAAAAGAAAAATGAAATTGAAAAAGAAAACCAAGAAATCGAATCCAACATTCTTCCCAAGTACAGGAAGAAAATGGACGATATTGCGGGCAAAATATCCACATCAACCGCTAAATTTGATGAACTGGAAAAAGAAACAGAAAAGCACAGAAAACTATGGCACCAAGAAGTAGATATCATCTTCAGCAAACTCGGTTCCTTGATCAAGTCTATGAGAGAAAGTTTTCTCACTTCTTTAAAATCTCACCAATCCAAGTTAAAAAATCTTATTCCAGATATGCTGCAAACCGTTGAACAAAACAAAGAAATCTTGAAGACTAACAGAGTGTCTGAAGTCAACAACTACAAATCCAAACTGGCGAAATACAGATACATACCTGCTTATATTGATGGCAAAATTCCCTTATTGAATACAAGAACTGTCCGAGGGAGAGAACGTACCATAGAATTAGGGAAATACAAGGCTACATTAACACAGAGAGCATTATCCAGCCTGACAGATGAAATCCCCCATTTATCTCTGAATGTGTTATTAGACAAAGCCAGAGTGATAGCCACCATTCCTACAGGATTAAAATCTTTATGGAGAGTGGCCTGTGTAGGAACAGAAGAAGCCTGGGTAAATGGAACAGACGAAGTTATAAGACGTGTTGACATACATGGGTCTGTACAGGAATCTTTTACGACGGGGTGTCTTTTCGGTCCTAATGACATATCTTTGACCAGGCAGGGAGAACTGATATACTCTGATTATAACAATTATACAGTGAACATTGTCAGAGGTGGCAAAACAGAGGTACTGTTCACCATATCACAAGGCTGGATACCAAAGAGAATGTGTTGTACAAAGTCAGGGGACATACTGGTCAATGTTAGTAGTAAGAATCAAAACCAAATACTACGTTATCATGGGATGAAACTGAACCAGGAAATTTATAATGATGAACATGGAAATCCAATTTTTAAAGGGAGTTCTGTATTATACCTGGCAGAGAACAATAATGGCGACATTTGTGTCTCTGATCGTAATGCTGAATTTGTGGTCGTGATGGACAAGACAGGAAGAGTCCGATTCCGATACGATGGTACACAAGCCATGAGAGCATTTAGTCCTAGATATATAGTGACAGACTCAATGAGTCAGATCATTGTGGTAGATAATAATAATGCTTGTCTTCACATTCTTGATCAGAATGGACAGTTCTTGAGATGTATTGGCAATTGTGGATTAGATAAGCCTAATGGATTGAGTTTGGACAGTGGAGGAAGGTTGTGGGTAGGATTAATGGATTCAGGAGAAATTAAAGTGATTCAGTACATGAAATAAACATAGACTGTGTTGTATATATTAGAGAATGACAGCATATCTTGTGAACTATCCGTATAGTACTACTACATGAATGAATAGAGGAAATAAATGCAGCCAACAAGCAGTATTGAAACAGATAACTAATTTCATGAACAATTTTACAAAGTATGATCTGAACAATATATATATTCATTACCTTTGTATAGGTCACCTACGTGACATATTGCTATCCGTTTTTGTTCGTGGTAATGCAATGTGCGTTAACATTTGAACATTTTCAGCTTCTTAGGAATCACAGAACCATTTATAATATATATATGTACACTCTGAGGTTAAAGGGAATTAAATGATGAAATTATAGGTCCTTAACCCCTGGGGCCTGTGTGGAGGACTAAACCCACCAAAATAAATGCTATCTTTAAAACAAATTCCTCTTTACTCCTGGACATCAAGCAGTCAATCTGTTGGCATGATTTCAATATGCGTCGACTCCTATGCAAAAATTGTGAAATTCATGGCCCCAGGCTGATTGTTTTCTTGAATTGTTTATAAATTCTATTCTCTGCTCCTCAATATAAAACTGTCCCCCACGTGGCGCAGTGGTTAGGGCGTCTGCTCTAGAGTCGTGAAGTAAGGAGTTAATCCTTGCGTCGTGGGTTCGAATCCCACTGCGGGACATGGAGACTTGTCCTTCGAATGAGACCGTATAAACTGAGGCCCCGTGTCGCAGTAGGTGCTGGCACGAAAAAAGATCTCTCACTGCTCAAAGGCCTTGAGTGCCGAGCAAGGGACAAAATTTGTAGCCCTCTACCGGCAAGTGGTGGCGTCTCCATATGAGTAAAAGATTCTCGAGAGGGACGTTAAACAACATGAATTAATCAATCGAAATTAAACTAAAGAACTGTGTACAGCAAACTTCGGTTATAACGAAGTCACAGGGACCTTTGAAATTTCTTCGCTATATCCGTAATTTGTTACAGCCGTATAAGAAATTCATTGAATTTATATAGCTGGGGATCCAGGATGATCCGTAAATTCGCAAATGCCAATATCCGTTTTCTTCTGGACTTTAACGAGGAGCACTGGCTTTTACAGTTGACTTTTACACTTGGAAAATGTATGGAAGCTCGTTTACGATAGAAATATTTAGCTCAACATATAATGTAACGAAAATAACGGGTTATTTCAATGCACATATAAGTTGTCCTTGAAGAAAACAAAACCAACTTACCATTAACTCCCGGCCTTCACATGCAAATACCCCTTACACCATACCTATGGCCACTAGAAAGGTTTTCTGATGTATTATCAATTCTGTACCTCCTTACATGATACAGGTTTCAATGTCAAAGTAAAGCGTCAACTGAAAAAGTAAGTGCTTCCCGTAAAAGTCCACTTAAAGAGTTTTGATAAGGAAAGATGTTCCTCCAAGAATAATTTAGTTTAAAGTCCTATTCGAGAATATTTTCACTCATATAGAGACATCAACGTATGCCGGTAAAGGGCTTCAAATTTAGACCTATACTCAACACTCAAGGCCAATGATTGGTGAGAGTTATTCATCGTGTCAAAGCCTGTCGTAATATGGGACCTATGTTTTTAAGGTCAATCCGAAAGACCCTGACCTTCATTTCTAATGCCGAGCGCTTGGCGAAAGAACAGTCATTACTTATGTTAACGTCTTAGGTCTGACGCGGCGTCGCAAACAAGAATCCAACCCAAGCCTCTCGATCACGAAGCGAACGCTCCAGCACTCGGCCACCGTGATCTGTCAACTAAGAAATTTTTAGTAAGAATATCCTTATGATGAGGATGGGTGCTTTTCTGGAATTGTGAATTTCAGGGCCCTTGGATCAGGGGTATTGTGGGAACTTTAATTATTGAATACTGAAAGCATTTATGATGAACAAGGGCGCCTTTTTCAAATTTGTGAATCATTTAGGCCCCAGGGTCAGGAGTTCTGTGGGGTGGAAATTCATTTTTTTTTTTTGTTCCTCTGATCTACTTTTTGGTAATGAGTAATCAGAGTAAGCATGCTTATTAGGTGAATAGGTATGCTGAGCAATGGTTTCTCTTTCAAAATTGTGAATTCTATGGCCTCTGTTTTAATTTCGAACTAAATTCAATAGTAGGAGCATCTTTGTATGATATTCAAGTGACCTCTAAGGCCTGTGAGTCTCTTGTCTTAATCATCTCCCCTATGACGGGGTCTTTGTCCTACAATTTAATAACTGAAATTCCCCTTCACTTAAGAACTTAAGAAAGCTTTGTACCAATTTTCCTTAAAATTGTTTGAGTGGTTCCTGAGAAGATGTTCAAAGTGTGAAATGTTTACAATCATTAACGGGTAATCAGAAAACCTCACTTGAGTTTTCAGCTCAGATGAGTTTAAAAGGACATATTGGTTATCAGTTATTGGCAAAAATACCAAATGATGATTAAATTCTAGGAAATGAAAATTTTATCCTTTGTAACCTTTTTGTGCTCAGAAAATGTGAAAGGGGTGTAGTGTTTGTGTGTAGATTCTGTAATCATTTGTTTGTGTACATGTAATTTATACACACATTCAGAAAATAAAAAAGGGAAGAAGAAAAGTGACGTATCAGGAATCTAACCCCGGCCTCCTGAATCACTAGTCAGGCGCTCTACCAATTTATTTATCTGACTATCAGCAATCAAGCCTGTCTATCCACCAGATCCCCCTCCTTATAGGTGTTCTCCCTCAAGACATCAACCCAGCCCGGGCTTCCTCCTCACTTCAATGATTTGGGACAGCACCGAAAGTAACGGAATGTAACAGGCCAGGTAAGAATTTGAACTCTAGCCTCCTAAGGCACTAGTCAGGTGGTTTACCAGCTGAGCTATCTAACCAACAGCGAGTGAACTTGCCCGACCACCACAATACATCTGAAGTTTGGAATCAATTGCAATCAGCCAAGGCCAATCGAAATTAAAATTACGAATTTCAAGTTGAAATAACGAAGAACTTCAAGTTCTCCACAATCTTCACATCACTTAATTTTGATTAATATATAATTATCCAAATGCAATATTACTGTGACAGGAAAGGGGAAAATGCAGTGGACCAGACAGGTAGGCCCCATGG
Organism: Saccostrea cuccullata; assembly: GCF_032062105.1. Taxonomy (NCBI): domain Eukaryota; kingdom Metazoa; phylum Mollusca; class Bivalvia; order Ostreida; family Ostreidae; genus Saccostrea; species Saccostrea cuccullata. The sequence continues at coordinate 4,948 of NW_026924236.1, read as the reverse complement.
AACTCTTGTCAGGTGCGCTACCGACCGAGCTGTTTGGTCATCTGCAATCAAACCCGGCTGACCGCCATATTCCTACCTCCAAAGACCCCAACCCAGGCTCATACCTGGCAGGTAAATCAACTGTCAGTTCCAGGGCATGGCACAGCACCAAACGTAACAGGAGAGGAGAGAATGCAGCGGACCAGACCGAGATTCGAACCCGGTACCATGAAACTCTAAGGTATAAAGACAGAGGGTTATTAAATACCTCATCCTAACGAAAAATTGTAGAAATGCAGGGAAAACTGTCACATACCTGAAAATACTGTAAACCAACATTTATTCCTGTGCGAGGAATTTTCGCGAGGTTCGCGAGAGCCTCGTCACCGCGAATATAGTGGCGCCTCATTTATCCGGACGCTTTGGTTCCCAGGCAAATTGTCCGGATAAGTGAAGCGTCCGGATATCTGAATTCTATTGATTTCTCTTCCAAATATACTGTATAAATTTGTATTGTAACTCTTATATTAAAATGCTTTCATTTAGAAATAATTATTTTTTTAAACACTCATCTTTCGTACTGTAACACAATGAGCGTATAAATTATAAGTTTAATTGATATATTAATTTGTACAGTACATTTATCTATGTTTTAATATTGTGTTATGAATTAAAATTGATACTATCAGTGTGTAACGCGACGGACAATAATATCTTAATTACGAACTTGTTTACAAACTCTGGGAGATAGAAAGCAATAACGGAGCGTCTTCATTTGACGGACAATTAGTTTTTACGATGTGTTGTTCTCGAGCATTGACACTTCCAATCAGACTTTGTGCAGAGCTGCAGCCATCTAATTAACTGAAGAATGTGCAAGATGCATCATGTTAATGTAAACAGAGGACATTGCCGTATCCTATAAGGAGATGGGAGACAGAGCTTCAGTGAGGAGCGGACAATATTAATGAAGTGACACTCTAACTAACTTAATGCTATTACCAAATATGTGAACCCTATGATGCAGTTTCTTGTACAAAAGATCCGCGCACTGAGTATCAATAGCTTTTACGATCCTAGCTCCGAGATGAACTATGAGAGCTTTTACCATCCTAGCTCCGAGACAGACCATGAGAGCCTATACGAACTTAGCTCTGAGACCTATGTGATGCAATGACTATGTGAGCTTTCACCATCTTGGCTCTGAGATATTTATAATTGAACTCTTCATGTACCATTGTTTGTCTAACCTTTGCTGTGACTTTATAATAAAACTATGAACTTACAAAAGTCTTCTTAATCCAAACACATTGGCTAATTGTGTTATAGTACTTCAGCAATACTTTTACACTTTTTTTCAAATATAATAAATATTTTTATAGCTAAAAACTAGATGCCGACTCGCGCTCTCTTTGTCGGTGGTGTAGACATGACTGTAGCTGGAGAGCAGAATGACAATTAAGCATTGGATATATAACGCTGCTTATATGGGCAGATTTTCCATTACCCAGCTTAGTTTTTACTCTTTATTTCCTATAAATTGATGAACATAGACAAGCGAATTCTCTCATGTGCAGCTTTGATTACACCCAAGCGAGCTGTCAGTATCGAGTCTTTATTTTAATTTGAACACTCATCCACGCTAAACATGCTAAATCTGACATAATAAAAATTCAAGCAGTAGTCATCCCAAGTTAAATCACTGATTGTCTAAAATTATTCAAATTTGATTAAATGTTTTAGTTTTTTTCTATGAAAACTGCCACCAATCTTCGGATGAAAATTACACAATACCGATGTGTGTGTGCCATGTGTTGACCACGACATTATGACACTATGTCGTCCCGTCTATAAATAGAAAAAATATTTAAAACCAGATCTGTACTAAAATTATAAATATCTCTAGATAACAAATAACTGAATAGAAAATTGCTTTCTATTACCAACACAGTTAATTGTTTATTTTCATTTGTGTATCGGTCTCTCGTATATTATGACCATACCCACTTAACATGCTTAATCTGTGGACTTATCATCGTAAGTCACTCATAACACCGACACAGGTGATCGTCTTGTAAAAACAATCAATCCGGCCAGTGTTTTGATAACAATTATCACTCAGTTTAGGGGCTCGTTTCTCAAAAAGTCGTAGATTTGGGCCTAAGTTAGTCCGACTAAGAAAGTTACGCCAAAATTTAGTCGGGCCTAAATCACGTTTCAGAAAACGGCGTAAGACTGGGCCTAGGACTAAGACCTTTCCGCTAGGTACTAAGCATGCGCAGATCGTATTTTATTTGGTTTAGAGAGTACAATAACATGCGGTGGATCACATTTTAAAAGTAAAGCACAAAAAGCACGAAATTTCCCTGGCTTTTCATCGTCTTTCAAACAAATATAATACATGGATCTATCTGTATTTTCTAGGTCAAAGCATTTACATACTAGCTAGAATAAAGGTATTCAGAAATCTTGACAAAAGGGCCAGATTGGGGTTTGGTTAGGGGCCCACAGTCACACAAAAAATTGATTGAGCAAATCTTTTATTATTTTGGACACATCCCCTCCCCCTCTACAACCACAACTTTTATATTAAATACATGTAGTTATGTATTTTTACGAAAGCCTACAAGGGTCAAATTAGAAAATGAAGAAAAAAAAATAAAGTCGTAATAACGACTTTTTATCTCGTTATTACGACTTTTAATCTTGTTATTACGACTTTTTATCTCGTAATAACGACTTTCTTAAGTCGTAATAACGACTTTTTATCTCGTAATAACGACTTTTTATCTCGTTATTGCGACTTTTTATCTCGTTATTATATGCGACTTTTTATCTCGTAATAACGACTTTCTTAAGTCGTAATAACGACTTTTTATCTCGTAATAACGACTTTTTATCTCGTTATTGCGACTTTTTATCTCGTTATTATATACGACTTTTTATCTCGTAATAACGACTTTCTTAAGTCGTAATAACGACTTTTTATCTCGTAATAACGACTTTTATCTCGTTATTACGACTTTTTATCTCGTAATAACGACTTTCTTAAGTCGTTATAACGACTTTTTTTCTCGTTATTACGACTTTCTTAAGTCGTAATAACGACTTTTTATCTCCTAATTTTCACCCTTCAAAATCTCTAGAATCCAGGAGCTTCCGGGGGCTTCGCCCCCTGGGCCCCCAATGGGCTGTGCCCTGGACCCACTGGGGGCCTCAAGGCGGCCCCCAGACCCCTTGCCAAATCCTGGATCCGCGCCAGCACCCCCAACACTTTTTGTTGCAATATAGCCAAATAAGGGTGATGTGGCAGTTTAATTTAAATATGGTACATAAAAGAAGTTGTCAATTTATGGTAATTTGGTTATATATAGCATAGACTTTCACGCTGATATTTTTGAAAGTTATTGTCTGTGAACGAGGAATGTAAAAGTACATTTGAAAAGCAATTTCAACCCCTTTTTTGCAAAGAAATACATAATGTAGTCTAAATTGGCATTGATAATTGGGGCTTACTGAGTAGCCCCCAAACATTTTTGTTGGTTTAGCCCCCTCCGCCCTTTCAGTTTGATGTAATATATATACTATTTTGAAATGATTTCTGCGATGTGTAACACTAATGTCTTCAATTTAGCGGCATAATGATTTAGATTATAAGTGTGTAAACAAAACAAGTCCAAATATTGTCAATTTTTACAGATTATAATAAATATGAATAAATAAATTGTCAAACTCTGGTGCAACTGTTTTGAGAATTTTATAATTTTAAACAATCATCGCATTTTCAGCTACACGACACCGTTATACAGTGCACGTTTCCGTGTTATCTCCTTGCAGGCACGTCGCATCGTTTTTGAAAGTGGGGGGGGGGGGGCAAACCTGAGGGGAAAAATTTACTTACCTGAAAAAGTTGACGAGCTAAAAAAAAAAGTCGTAATAACGAGAAAAAAAGTCGTAATTACGACTTTAGTCGTTAAAGTCGTTATTACGAGAAAAGAAACGTCGAAGAAAGTCGTAATAAAAAACGAAAGTCGTTATTACGACTTACGAAAGTCGTAATAACGAGATATAAAGTCGTAATAACGAGATAAAAAGTCGTTATTAAGACTTAAGAAAGTCGTTATTAAGAGAAAAAAAGTTCGTAATAACGAGATAAAAAGTCGTTATTACGAGATAAAAAGTCGCTATTACGACTTATGAAAGTCGTTATTAGAAAGTCGTAATAACGAGATAAAAATTCGTAATAACGAGATAAAAAGTCGTTATTACGACTTAAGAAAGTCGTAATAACGAGATAGAAAGTCGTAATAACGAGATAAAAAGTCGTTATCATACGATTTAAAAAGTCGTTATTACGAGATAAAAAGTCGTTATTACGACTTAATTTTTTTTTCTTCATTTTCTATAATTTGACCCTTGTAGGCTTTTGTATATTTTGGTATGCACAGATAAATTTTAAAAGTGAAATATATACTAAAGAAAAATATAAACGTGTATGTATACCCGGTATTATACGTACTTCCAAAATTTGGAATGAAAAGAAATTTTCTTATGAGTAAAAGCCATAACTTATATGGCATGGGGTTGGACAGACTAGTAGCAATATATTTGAAAGTCGTGAAGGGGGGGGCAGTATCTCAGGGAAGTTTTTCTCTAGTTAAAATACCTTACGCAGGGAGAGTAAAGGACCGGCAGCCCCCGACCCATAGGCGCACTGTGAAAATTTAACAATTTTGAAATCATATCATAATGATAATCATTGAAACATGGATAAGAGAATTTTGAGAAAAATTATCAGTAATTGTCTTCATTTTATAATATCAATCCATTTATTCATTACGAATTAGACATACTGGCATTTCAGTTGATACATGCATGTATATACCTACTGTGTATATTTATAATAATAGTATTGTATTTTGGATACATAGTATTACATTGATATCGATTTTATAATTTACATGGTCCA
>NW_026924235.1:0-23802 GCF_032062105.1 Saccostrea cuccullata | reverse complement strand
AATGCTGTGGTAATAAATCGTTACTCTTTCTATTTTCTGTGTTCAATTTGTTCATTTCATGATCTACACATAAATCATTTCTGAAAAAATAAGCAGCACTTTATACTTCTAACTATTTTCCATGTGATTCTAATGTTATTGTTTTTGAAATTTAAAACTTTCTAAAGTGAATATTTACCATCCTTGTTAATTATAATAGTTAGCAATGATATACGGTAGTGCGACTTTGTCAACTCCGACCTCGTAATGATCCGACAGTGTTATAGTCCGACACTATCATAGTCCAAATTATCTATCAGCGAAAAATAGGATTGGCCCGCTCAGCGAAGATCCGACGTTGAATCAATGTTGGCAATTCAACTCAATTTAAATTCAATGTTGATTCAACATTAAATTATCAACGTTGAAAAGTCAACGTTGAATCAATGTTGTATCTAGATTTATCAACGTCTAAACCTAACTTCAACTAATATTCAACGTTTAAACAACGTTGTGTGCCTGCTGGGTTGAGGGTTTGACTTGATCTTTATTCAAGATTTTTTGTGCACGTTCAATGTCACAGGAAGAAAATAGATATATGTCCATAGGACATAAATGCCCCGCCGAAGGTATACCGGGGTATTAGTAATGCAACATGAAAATTTGTATGAAATTTGTTCAGAATATCTTGAAAAGTGATGCAGTTGAATACTTAAATCAGTATGTATCAGCATATGAAGTTTCAGAAAAAATGAGGTCAAGGTCAAATGAAAGGTCATGGTCAAAAACTTGTGATACAGTAGAACAGCTCTCATTCGTATGTATAAGCATATAAAGTAAAAAAAAAAAGACATTATGAATGGTTTCTTTAAAATTCACATAAACACAATTTGATAAAAATGAGGTCCAGGTCAAATGAAATGTCAAAGACAAAATGTTGATGAAGTTGAAATGCTTACATCAGTAAGTATCAGCATATTAAGTTTGACACTGATTTTTGAAAAGTGGGGTCAAAGAAAAGGTCAAGGTCAAAATTGTTGGTGCAGTTGAAAAGTTCTCATCAGTATATGAAGTTTGATAAAATATCTTGGATGGTTTCTTTAAAACTGAGTTTAACACTAATATTAGAAAAGTGTGGTGAAAGTTCAAAGGAAAGATCAAGGTCAAAAATTGAATAGCTTTCATTAGTATATATCAGTATATGAAATTTGATAAAAAAAATTTTGGATGGATTCTTTCAAACTTAGCTAAAAACCACTTTAAGAAAAGTGTGGTAAAGGTCAAGGAAGGGTCAAGGTCAAAAAGTTTGATGCAGTTGCATAGCTCTCATCAGTATGTACCAACATGTTAAGTTTGATAAAACCACCTTGAATGGTATGTTTAAAACTAACAAAACACTCATTTCAGAAAAGTGAGGTCAAGGTCAAAGGAAAGGTCAAGGTCTAAAATGTTGATGCAATTGAAAAGCTCCCATCATTATGTATCAGTACATGAAGTTTGAAAAAAAATATCTTGGATGTTTTTTTTTTTTTTTAACTGAGCTAAACACTACTTTAAGAAAAGTGTGGTCAAGGTCAAAGAAGAGGTTAAGGTCAATTAAGTTGATGCAGTTGCATAGCTCTCATCAGTATGTATCAACATGTGAAGTTTGATAACACCATCTCGAATGTTTCTTTAAAATGAGCTAAACACTAATTAAGAAAAGTGAGGTCAATGTCAAAGGAAAGGTAAAAAACTGTTGATGCAGTTGCATAGCTCTCATCAATATCCATCAGCATACGAAGTTTGATGAAAATATCTTGGATAGTTACTTTAAAACTGAGCTTTGAACTGAGCTAAAGCCGAAATAAGTGTCAGATCAAAAAGTAAAATATGAGGTGCACAATGGCATTATGTAATGAGTCTTTATAAGTATTATTAATGATTGCGAACGTTAGTATTGTTCTCCTGCCTACCTGCAAGTCAGTTTTCAAAAGTTTGGATATTTGAATTATTTTTTTATATTTATATTGGTATTGATATTTCATTCAACATTGTTTATTTGGCAAACCAACGAGAGAAAACTTTAACATTTGGGTAAAACTCTTGTTTTACAATATAGCACACGGAAAAGGAAGTTTCAACGGGGACAACTGAAAAATTTAAAGCATCTACCCCCCCCCCCCCCGTGAAACATTTTCCATTTTTTCCTGCACACCAACTGTTTTACGAGCTATGAATTTCAAAGTGCTCGTGTGATTTTTACTAATATATATGCTTCCTTTTGTATGCATAAAACATATGAAAAGATTTCAGATACATTTGTTAATATCCAAGACTATTTCAGAATATGGTGATGCTCTTTAACCCATTTCAGTGAAAAATATTGCATCTTAATTTCAAGAGCTGGAACCGTCACTGGTGTTAAATAAATGATCAATTATCATTGAATTGTTCTTTGTATTAACTTTTCACATTAAATATTCAACTTAGCGTGCGTAGTTCTTTTATTCCGTGGTATGATAAGAACCACTGGTTTTGCCAATTTTAGCCAAATTTGGTAGAGAGCATCCTTGTTTAAAGGGACTTTTAATTATTAAATTAAAGGGCCAGGTTCCCTTGCAATTGGGGATCATCACGAAAAGACAAGAATAGGGTTCTGAAGACTCACCGAAGGTCAGAATAGGGGTTAAAAATTTGCATTGAAATATATGTGAAAATCCTTTCAATTCTTCTCAAAAACGTCAGGGACAAATAAAGTAAAACTTAAATGCAAGCATCTTATGGTAGATTGTCTAAATCCCTTGGTGTTAGGGGTTTGGTAACAACAAGCTTAAGAAGGGGAAAGGAACAGAATGGTTCAAATAATGCAGGTGTGTCATATGTAACTTGTTATCAAACCCTGTGCAATATCAGAAGTAAAATAGGGTTTGGAGACTATGTCCCCAAATATAATGTTTATTCATATACATGTAGTATTACATAATAGGGCTAAAAACTGGAGGCCCATTTCTCAAAAACTAGAGATGGTACCATCACCATTTCTTCACAGAAGGGGTAACTAGCCCCTAGTACCCCACCCCCAAAATTTCAGACCCTAGGGTAGGGGACTTCGATGTCCTCGAGCCCGATGTTTATTCATATAGTATTATATAGTAGGGCTAAAAACTGGAGGGCCATATCTCGGAAACTAGAGATGGTACCATCACCATTTTTTCACAGAAATAGTAACTGACCCATAGTACCCCCCCACAAAATTTCAGACCCAGGGTAGGGGACTTCAATTCCCCCAACCCGATGTTTATTGGTATAGTATTATATGGTAGGGCTAAAAACTGGAGGGCCCCATCTCGGAAACTAGAGATGGTACCATCACCATTTTTTCACAGAAGTGGTAACTGACCCCTAGTACCTAACCCACAAAATTTCAGACCCCGGGGTAGGGGACTTCAATTTTTCCCAACCCGATGTTTATTCGTATAGTATTATATAGTAGGGCTAAAAACTGGAGGGCCATATCTCGGAAACTAGAGATGGTACCATCACCATTTTTTCACAGAAGTGGTAACTGACCCCTAGTACCCCACCCACAAAATTTCAGACCCCGGGGTAGGGGACTTCAATTTTTCCCAACCCGATGTTTATTCGTATAGTATTATATAGTAGGGCTAAAAACTGGAGGGCCATATCTCGGAAACTAGAGATGGTACCATCACCATTTTTTCAAAGCAGTGGTAACTGACCCCTAGTACCCCACCCACAGAATTTCAGACCCCGGGGTACTTCAATTTTTCCCAACCCGATGTTTATTCGTATAGTATTATATAGTAGGGCTAAAAACTGGAGGGCCATATCTCAAAAACTATGGATGGTACCATCACCATTTTTTCACAGATGTAACTGACCCCTAAACCCAGACCCCGTTTATTCAATATAGTATTATATACATGTAGTAGGGCTAAAAACTAGAGGGTCATATCTCGGAAACTAGAGATGGTACCATCACCATTTTTTCACAGAAGTGGTAACTGACCCCTAGTACCTCACCCACAAAATTTCAGACCCCGGGGTAGGGGACTTCAATTTTTCCCAACCCGATGTTTATTCGTATAGTATTATATAGTAGGGCTAAAAACTGGAGGGCCATATCTCGGAAACTAGAGATGGTACCATCACCATTTTTTCACAGAAGTGGTAACTGACCCCTAGTACCTAACCCACAAAATTTCAGACCCCGGGGTAGGGGACTTCAATTTTTCCCAACCCGATGTTTATTCGTATAGTATTATATAGTAGGGCTAAAAACTGGAGGGCCATATCTCGGAAACTAGAGATGGTACCATCACCATTTTTTCACAGAAGTGGTAACTGACTCCTAGTACCCCACCCACAAAATTTCAGACCTCGGGTACGGGACTTCAATTTTCTCCAACCCGATGTTTATTCGTATAGTATTATATAGTAGGGCTAAAAACTGGAGGGCCATATCTCAAAAACTAGACATGGTACCATCACCATTTTTTCACAGAAGTGGTAACTGACCCCTAGTAACCCACCCACAAAATTTCAGACCCCGGGGTAGGGGACTTCAATTTTTCCCAACCCGATGTTTATTCGTATAGTATTATATAGTAGGGCTAAAAACTGGAGGGCCATATCTCGGAAACTAGAGATGGTACCATCACCATTTTTTCAAAGAAGTGGTAACTGACCCCTAGTACCTAACCCACAAAATTTCAGACCCCGGGGTAGGGGACTTCAATTTTTCCCAACCCGATGTTTATTCGTATAGTATTATATAGTAGGGCTAAAAACTGGAGGGCCATATCTCGGAAACTAGAGATGGTACCATCACCATTTTTTCACAGAAGTGGTAACTGACCCCTAGTACCCCACCCACAAAATTTCAGACCCCGGGGTAGGGGACTTCAATTTTTCCCAACCCGATGTTTATTCGTATAGTATTATATAGTAGGGCTAAAAACTGGAGGGCCATATCTCGGAAACTAGAGATGGTACCATCACCATTTTTTCACAGAAGTGGTAACTGACCCCTAGTACCCCACCCACAAAATTTCAGACCCCGGGGTAGGGGACTTCAATTTTTCCCAACCCGATGTTTATTCGTATAGTATTATATAGTAGGGCTAAAAACTGGAGGGCCATATCTCTAAAACTAGAGATGGTACCATCACCATTTTTTCACAGAAGTGGTAACTGACCCCTAGTACCCCACCCACAAAATTTCAGACCCCGGGGTAGGGGACTTCAATTTTTCCCAACCCGATGTTTATTCGTATAGTATTATATAGTAGGGCTAAAAACTGGAGGGCCATATCTCGGAAACTAGAGATGGTACCATCACCATTTTTTCACAGAAGTGGTAACTGACCCCTAGTACCCCACCCACAAAATTTCAGACCCCGGGGTAGGGGACTTCAATTTTTCCCAACCCGATGTTTATTCGTATAGTATTATATAGTAGGGCTAAAAACTGGAGGACCATATCTCGGAAACTATGGATGGTACCATCACCATTTTTTCACAGAAGTGGTAACTAACCCCTAGTACCCCACTCACAAAATTTCAGACCATGGGGTAGGGGACTTCAATTTTTCCCAACCCGATGTTTATTCGTATAGTATTATAAAGTAGGGCTAAAAACTGGAGGGCCATATCTCGGAAACTAGAGATGGTACCATCACCATTTTTTCAAAGAAGTGGTAACTGACCCCTAGTACCCCACCCACAAAATTTCAGACTCCGGGGTAGAGGACTTCAATTTTTCCCAACCCGATGTTTATTCATATAGTATTATATAGTAGGGCTAAAAACTGGAGGGCCATATCTCTAAAACTAGAGATGGTACCATCACCATTTTTTCACAGAAGTGGTAACTGACCCCTAGTACCCCACCCACAAAATTTCAGACCCCGGGGTAGGGGACTTCAATTTTTCCCAACCCGATGTTTATTCGTATAGTATTATATAGTAGGGCTAAAAACTGGAGGGCCATATCTCGGAAACTAGAGATGGTACCATCACCATTTTTTCACAGAAGTGGTAACTGACCCCTAGTACCTAACCCACAAAATTTCAGACCCCGGGGTAGGGGACTTCAATTTTTCCCAACCCGATGTTTATTCGTATAGTATTATATAGTAGGGCTAAAAACTGGAGGGCCATATCTCGGAAACTAGAGATGGTACCATCACCATTTTTTCAAAGAAGTGGTAACTGACCCCTAGTACCTAACCCACAAAATTTCAGACCCCGGGGTAGGGGACTTCAATTTTTCCCAACCCGATGTTTATTCGTATAGTATTATATAGTAGGGCTAAAAACTGGAGGACCATATCTCGGAAACTAGAGATGGTACCATCACCATTTTTCACAGAAGTGGTAACTGACCCCTAGTACCCCACTCACAAAATTTCAGACCCCGGGGTAGGGGACTTCAATTTTTCCCAACCCGATGTTTATTCGTATAGTATTATATAGTAGGGCTAAAAACTGGAGGGCCATATCTCGGAAACTAGAGATGGTACCATCACCATTTTTTCACAGAAGTGGTAACTGACCCCTAGTACCCCACCCACAAAATTTCAGACCCCGGGGTAGGGGACTTCAATTTTTCCCAACCCGATGTTTATTCGTATAGTATTATAAAGTAGGGCTAAAAACTGGAGGGCCATATCTCGGAAACTAGAGATGGTACCATCACCATTTTTTCACAGAAGTGGTAACTAGCCCCTAGTACCCTATCCACAAAATTTCAGACCCTGGGGTAGGGGACTTCAATGCTCCCCAACCCGATGTTTATTCGTATAGTATTATATAGTAGGGCTAAAAACTGGAGGGCCATATCTCGGAAACTAGAGATGGTACCATCACCATTTTTTCACAGAAGTGGTAACTGACCCCTAGTACCCCACCCACAAAATTTCAGACCCCGGGGTAGGGGACTTCAATTTTTCCCAACCCGATGTTTATTCGTATAGTATTATATAGTAGGGCTAAAAACTGGAGGGCCATATCTCGGAAACTAGAGATGGTACCATCACCATTTTTTCACAGAAGTGGTAACTGACTCCTAGTACCCCACCCACAAAATTTCAGACCCCGGGGTAGGGGACTTCAATTTTTCCCAACCCGATGTTTATTTGTATAGTATTATATAGTAGGGCTAAAAACTGGAGGGCCATATCTCGGAAACTAGAGATGGTACCATCACTATTTTTTCAGAGAAGTGGTAACTGACCCCTAGTACCCCACCCACAAAATTTCAGACCCCGGGGTAGGGGACTTCAGTTTTTCCCAACCCGATGTTTATTCGTATAGTATTATAAAGTAGGGCTAAAAACTGGAGGGCCATATCTCAAAAACTAGACATGGTACCATCACCATTTTTTCAAAGAAGTGGTAACTGACCCCTAGTAACCCACCCACAAAATTTCAGACCCCGGGGTAGGGGACTTCAATGTCCCCCAACCCGATGTTTATTCGTATAGTATTATATAGTAGGGCTAAAAACTGGAGGGCCATATCTCGGAAACTAGAGATGGTACCATCACCATTATTTCAAATCAGTGGTTACTGACCCCTAGTACACCACCCACAGAATTTCAGACCCCGGGGTAGGGGACTTCGATGTCCCCCAACCCGATGTTTATTCGTATAGTATTATATAGTAGGGCTAAAAACTGGAGGGCCATATCTCGGAAACTAGAGATGGTACCATCACCATTTTTTCACAGAAGTGGTAACTGACCCCTAGTACCCCACCCACAAAATTTCAGACCCCGGGGTAGGGGACTTCAATTTTTCCCAACCCGATGTTTATTCGTAGAGTATTATATAGTAGGGCTAAAAACTGGAGGCCCATATCTCGGAAACTAGAGATGGTACCATCACCATTTTTTCACAGAAGTGGTAACTGACCCCTAGTAACCCACCCACAAAATTTCAGACCCCGGGGTAGGGGACTTCAATTTTTCCCAACCCGATGTTTATTCGTATAGTATTATATAGTAGGGCTAAAAACTGGAGGACCATATCTCGGAAACTAGAGATGGTACCATCACCATTTTTTCACAGGAGTGGTAACTGACCCCTAGTACCCCATCCCTAAAATTTCAGACCCCGGGTAGGGGACTTCAATGTCCCCCAACCCGATGTTTTTTTATATAGTATTATATAGTAGGGCTAAAAACTGGAGGGCCATATCTCGGAAACTAGAGATGGTACCATCACCATTTTTTCACAGAAGTGGTAACTGACCCCTAGTACCCAACCCACAAAATTTCAGAACCCGGGGTAGGGGACTTCAATGTCCCCCAATCCGATGTTTTTTCGTATAGTATTATATAGTAGGGCTAAAAACTGGAGGGCCATATCTCGGAAACTAGAGATGGTACCATCACCATTTTTTCACAGAAGTGGTATCTGAGACCTAGTACCCCTCCCACAAAATTTCAGACCCCGGGGTAGGGGACTTCGATGTCCCCCAAACCGATGTTTATTCGTATAGTATTATATAGTAGGGCTAAAAACTGGAGGGCCATATCTCGGAAACTAGAGATGGTACCATCACCATTTTTAACGGAAGTGGTAACTGACCCCTAGTACCCCACCAACAAAATTTCAGATTCCGGGGTAGGGGATTTTAATGTTCCCCAACCCGATGTTTATTCGTATAGTATTATATAGTAGGGCTAAAAACTGGAGAGCCATATCTCGGAAACTAGAGATGGTACCATCACCATTTTTTCACAGAAGTGGTAACTGACCCCTAGTACCCCATCCCCAAAATTTCAGACCCCGGGTAAGGGGACTTCAATTTGTCCCCCAACCCGATGTTTTTTTATATAGTATTATATAGTAGGGCTAAAAACTGGAGGGCCATATTTCGGAAACTAGAGATGGTACCATCACCATTTTTTCACAGAAGTGGTAACTGACCCCTAGTACCCCACCCACAAAATTTCAGAGCACACAGCTTATGTTAAAATTTTGAATTGCGAACTGCGTTCTAGAACGCAGTTCACTTTTGAATTGCGAATCGCGAACTGCGAACTGCGTTCTAAAATCTGAACGCCGTGTTGATATTGGTCGCGGGATGATACCGGATGTGATGTGGAAGAGGGTATTTTTTATTACCGGTATGTTTTTTAAATACTTAGTAATAAATTACAGCATAAATTAAGTTGAGAAGAAAATATATAGGTAAAATAATCATGCATCGACTTCTCACAAAAACAGGTATATAGTCTATTGTCTCATACGGTTTGGGTTTGTTTCTACTTCTATTTTAATGCACTCGATCCGTAAGTTGAAAATAATCTATTATTTGTATATAAGATTATCATTATTTTGAAAAAGTTAAAAATTAAGAGAAATTTAACTCCCGAAGAAATTGTGTATCATCACAAGTACTGTTTTGTGGTTTTATTTACTAGGGATGTAATATTGATCCGTATCAGCCCTACAGGGTTGATGCGGCTATTCTGACGTTAAATCCTGCATTTATTCTAAGTACGTAATAGATATATTATTTTACTTTGTCACAGTTTCTAATGTGTTCGCTTAAGGCGGTACACTGGTATTTTGGTTGCTTATTTGTTTTCGATAAACTGTCGCCATAAGCGAACACATTAGAAACTTTGCCAAAAAATATCCCCCAATTTTACTATTAAATGCAACATAACTATATATAAATATACTTTAACCAGCATTATATAACTGTACTATTTGTATTTAAAAATCTAATTTCCCGTAATAACTTACTAAGGTATTATCATTACATCATAATGAAATTTACTAAAGCACGACTACATATTGGCGCTTTATGACGTCAAAAATAAAAAAAATATATTGACCAGGCCTGGGGGCTTAACTTAAACGAGCTCACCTTTTATCTCAATCTCACTTTTCCATACGTGTGGAAGATACAAGCCATTAGATAAACCTATTTTTTATCCACGGGTAGATGCTTCATCAATAGCACTTCTGGTTTTGACTCGATCCCTCGCTTAAAGATTTTATCATACATTTATTGACTGAGTTCGAGGGCAACATGTGTCCGCGCGTTTTGTCGGACCCAAGATCAAAGGGTCGACAAAACGCATTTTGCCCGAGAACTCCGTCAATAAATGTTTTGTTATACCTTTCCTTTTATTTTTTTCCTACATGTATTTTAAACTGTAATCCGTGATGTAACCTCAAATTCGTCACTGTTCAACACCAGCAAAGGAAAATGAGATTAAGCTCCGCCCATTCTGTGACGTAAGCGATCCAACATCTCATCGACCGGTCCAACATCTCACTCTGCGGTCCAACATCGATTTTTTTTATACCCGCTCAGCAAAACATTAGATATGTTGGACTTTTTTTCGTATAGATTTGTATAGGAACAGCTTTTTAAGGTATAACAATATATCGAAACTCTTATACGCAAAAAGTCTTGCCCTTATAAGATCCTTGTATGTAGGACTTAGTATTTTGTACGTACGACTTAGTATCTCGTATCTACGAATAAGTATATATGTCGCATGTACCACTTATTATCTTGTACGTACGACTTAGTATTACGTACGTACGACTTATACGCGAATTTTTTTTTTCAGGTGGCAGCAAAATGCTTCCGTAATAAACAGAACCCCGGTTAATCGACTAAAGTTGTTTTCAATAGCGTAAAACAAAACTTCAGTAATTTTCAGTGCGTATTTAGGACTGTTGTTTAAAAAGTTTTGAATACATTGATAGTTATAAACAATTAACCTTCAAACAAGCATTTTACAATATTTAATGAAACTGTGAAATGACAAATTCTTGTACTACTAACAACAAACATTAACTATTTTTATCGGATTATATGGTACTGGTTAAGCAACTTTACACTAACTGTAATCGATTGCAATTGTTAGTCTATCTATGATTTATGCGTAATAATACAGTCAGAGAGATTAAAGAAAAAACTCAGATTGCAGCCAAAGTGTGCAAGAACGTATACCCCAGACGGAAAATATTGGTCAATACTTCTTCCACTTCATCTTACGCGTTCGCAGAAAAATTGAAAAAGTATTTACCATGGTCTAAAGTACCCAGGAATAAATGTAAGTAGACCAAAAATGAAGAGGCAATCTTTTTAAAACGTTGTTAGAACATATTTCTCACCATTTTATTTTCCAATTGAATGTTGTTTACAAGTTTGAGCTAAAAATAAAAGTAGGGTGATCTTGACATACACGAAAACAACGAAACGGTAGATACAACCTTTGTTTTTCCGGTATTTTCCGGTATTTATAACGTGCAGTTTTATTCTTAAGCTCGCAGTTTAATTGTCATATCTTAGCTATATACTCATCATTTTCATAAGTCTTTCTCTGTATGCTACATATATCTTGATAAGATGTGGTCTTTGAAAGATGTTATTTTTGATTCATTGTGTTAAATTCTTTTAATGAATTCTGTTTAGCGAGCGTGTACCCTTTATACAGCTTGCTTGTAGGGTATGAACACATTTCATGATCAGTTCTTTTTTATGAAAGTATATAAGATCTACACTTAGTACTTAGAAATTTAAGTTGTGATGGTTCATTGTCAGACCAAAAGCTACTGTTTTAGGGCTACTTTTCTTAGGTCTCATCTCAAAGACCAGTTGAAAGGAACAGGCAAAAGCTATGCCCACATCACAAAATAGGGGCAGTAAATAAGAATCGAATCTGGCCGACCGATAAAAACCCGAATGGCATACCCTTTTACTACCGTGGTAGGCACAGGAAGGCAAAAGTGCTCATCTTGGATTAGTGTCATATTGTAATTTTTGTTATTATTACCACCCGTTAAATTCAAAAATTACAATATGACATAAAGGTAATTTGTTCAATTTAACATGAATTGAACATATTACCTTTATGTCATATTGTAATTTTTGTTCAATACATGTTAAATTGAACATATTACTGTCAAAAATAGATAAGTATTAGTGTAGAAAAATGGTTACTGCCTTTTGTATGTTTACTGCTCTTTTTCTCCTTTGTTCTTCATAACATACCTTCTACATCTATCACCATTTGTATCTTGTCAGAAGAGAAGGCCTTTCCGTCTCCTAATTTTGACAGAGTGTGTTTTGCATGGAGAGTAACTGCTTCTGTGCGAGATATAACAGAAATTCTACCCCTCTGAAGTCCAGCCTAAAAGAGAAAAATATGAAACATTCGACTCAATTAATTTTTTTTATCAAAATTACATGCACTAAATTTTCTGGATTATAGAAATACAGCTCATAGAAGAAAACTATACAATTTTATTTAGTTGATAAAACAAAAGAACCCTTTGTATTGAGTCTGTTTCGAATTATTGAATATGTTTAACGTCAGGTTCGATGACTTAATTTACGCATATAGTGATGCCACCAAATACCCTTGAAAAGATTTTGTTTAAGACCTCTATTCAGCATTCAAAGTCATTGAGCAGAAAGCAATATAATTCAAACATTTAGGTATGCTACCATTATAAATATAACACATAGTAGTCATTTTTTAAATGTAGCGCTTAAATATCGAAGTTTCCAAACCAGGTTTAAAGTATTTCTTTTGACCCAAAAATGGGAAGGAAAAATTCTAACTGCAGATAGGTAAACTTTTTAAAGCCTTTCGGCATTATGGTTAGGACAGCGAATAACCAACACAATTTTGAAAGAAGTGTTCTAGCTACTACACTCCATGAAACGTTCTATTTTCCCACCTGAACGGTGAACGAACGCTGAACAAACGGCGAATTAACGAATGCGAGCGAACGGTGAGTGAACGATAAGTGAACGCTGAACGCAACAAGGTAAACGATGTGTGAACGGAGAACGGTGAGTGAACGCAGAACGCGAACGAAGCGCAAACGCGAGCGCAAAGTGAACGGTGAACGAACAGTGAACGCAAGATTAACGATTTATTCGGAATGTCTCCGATCTTTTCATTGCATTGACACAATTCTGATGTATTCTAATGTTAGGTGCTAAAATATAAATAAACAATAACTAGATATAAATAATTTGAACAAAGTTTTCTGCACATACATATAATCAATATTTTAATAACACGATTTTTATTTCCGAAAAACATGTGTAAATGTTACCGAACACGTGTACATGTACGAAGTATAAAAGATAGAATTAATCTACTAATAAGATAAATGTGCTTATTCTTTTATCTAATAAAGAAATGTGGACCTCAGAGGAGAAAACTACTACTTATATAGAATGAATTAATTACATTGTACCACAGTTTTAAAAAAAACATATACTGTGTATTTCCGTGCCGCGGCGATTCTGTGTAAAATAATTATTTTGTTTTAATTAACAAAGGTCTGTTGACGTATTTCATAAATACACTCATATTTTAAGATCTTAATGCAAAAATTTTATATGTTTATGTGTCATTTTAATTTTTTTATGATGATTTTTCAACAAAGTTCTACATAAATATCTGTAAACATTTCCCGACAGTGATTATACTCGGACACGATAATGGAAAGTTAAAGGGCATTCAAATTATTTGTTATATACCGTATACGTGGAAATAGCGAGACTCAAATTTAGCCTTTTGTCCTCGAAAACTTAAACTGGTAATTAATTTTTAGTGAGATATTAATTTGGCGATTTTAAAATGCACATTCAGGAAGCCATTACAAACGAAACGCAATTTATTTTTAGCGATATTTAATTTTAACGATTCGGCAGCCTCACTAATAATGCCAAAATTAAATCTTCGCTAAAAATTCTACTTATAAGGTATTAGATTTTCAGAATTAAATAAGTAATATGTTGTCATAGTTTTTTTTAACAAGACATATGTAGGAGAAATTGATAGAGAATTGACAGAAGAGAGAGAGAGACACACAGAGAAAGAGGTAGAGAGAGATAGAGATTTAAGCCCGCTTCTAGTCTCAGATATTGTTGTATCGAAAAAAATCATGTTTTTTTCCAAGCCTCTTTACTTACTCCTCACTAAGATATTGAAAAAGAATTGAAAAATATGGAAAAAGTTCAAGAGTACTGTGCAACTATATATTCAAAAAGTTGTGTGAATCAGATGTGGATATTAAAATATTCTAAAGAACTTAGGAAATTAGAAATCACAAGACTATTTTCAAAAATCAACAGCTTAAAAACTTACGACTTTTCAACTTGATACACAACAATTCCCCACTACAAATTAAAATCCAGGCTTTTATGATATCATTGACTGCTGCTTCTTCAACAAAAATGGAACTCGTAAATTTACTTACCTCGTCATTGATCATTTGCAAAATTATTTTGTTTAAACAGATTCTGATTGCAAACATAAGTACTCTGAAGTTGATACAAAAAGATGCTTGAGTTTCTGATTGACAATATCTATGTGGTTTTGGGAGACCAGATATTTCAGCAATCTATTGGAATTCCAATGGGTACAAATTGCGCTCCGTTATTAGCAGACCTATATTTTTATATTTATATAAAGCAGAATTTGTGCAAAATCTTCTGCGTGAAAAGAAGAAAACACTTGCTGTGGCCTTCAACTCGACATTGAGATATATCGACGACGTATTGTCCATTAAGAATGGTAATTTTCATTCCTTCGATGATATGATCTATCCTGGTGAGCTTGAGATAACAGATACCACGGAGTCCGACATTTCTGTTTCATACCTGGATATTTTACTTGAAAAAGACACTAATCGTTTGATTGATTGATTGATTGTATGTTGTTTAACATGCCTCTCGAGAATATTTCACTCATATGGAAACTCCCCCACTTGTCGATGGAGAGCTAAAAATTTTGTCCTATACTCGGCACTCAGGGCCATTGAGTAGGGAGGGATCTTTATCGTACCAGCACCTACTGCGAAACGGGACCTCGGTTTATACGGTCTCATCCGAAGGACCGGTCTCCACGTCCCATTCGAACCTGCGACGTAAGGATTGACTCTCTTACTTCGCGAATCTAGAGCAGGCGCTCTAACCACTGCGCCACGTGGGCGACGACACTAATAGTAATTTAAAAAACAAGCCATATGATAAACATAATGCCTTTAACTTTTCTATCGTCAACTTCCCTTACCTATGCAGCAATATACCTTCATCACCTGCATACGGGGAATATATATCTCATTTGATTCGCTACCCAAAAGCATGCTCTACGTATAAACAATTTCTAAAACGAGGTAAATTATTGACAAGCAAGTTGATGAGACAAGAATATCAGCAGTCTTGTTTAAAGTCATCATTTCGTAATTTCTATGGTCCATACAATGACCTTATCAGCAAAAACAATTTATCACTGAGTCAAATGCTGACTGACGTTTTTCATACCAATTGTTAGTCCATTTAGTACACTAAATTGACGACGGATTTTTTCCGTTATTTCCTGATCATGACAACGAGCACACGGCGGGTGTGACCGGTCGATAGGGGATGCTCACTCCTCCATGGCACCTGATCCCACCTCTGATGTTTCGGGTGTCCCTGTTTGCTCTGCCTTTATATTGTATTGTTTTATGAATTTGAGATTTAATACTATTCGTTATCTCGGCATCGCCTTTTATTTTCCTTCATCAGGTTCACACGGTTCCTGTCCAATGTTGGTAAATTAAACTTTATCTTTTACATCACAATCATCACGATACGTTTTCATACGTAGGTCCTTTTGTATACATGTAATATTGTTAATAATATTGTCAGGTTTAAAACATTCAGAAGTACAGTAGACAAAGAACATAATATGAATTTTCTTTGAAAGCTTGGCTTCTTAGCTATATCAGAAATAGAGTATTAGTAAAGCCGGAATTGCATCTCCTTTTATTAAATCTAAGCTAGGATTCCTCTCTGGTTTCTGACAAGATGAAACATTCACAGTGTATTTGCTTATATGTCTTAGGTGA
The DNA here is from genome assembly GCF_032062105.1 of Saccostrea cuccullata. Classification (NCBI taxonomy): domain Eukaryota; kingdom Metazoa; phylum Mollusca; class Bivalvia; order Ostreida; family Ostreidae; genus Saccostrea; species Saccostrea cuccullata. The sequence goes on along the minus strand of NW_026924235.1, from coordinate 7,926 downwards.
AAGGGATTGAAAAGACCAATTTTTTCTATCCTCATCACAATTGTACAACTTAAAAATAGAAAATGTAAACTGTGTTTGAAAACTAGCAGGGACTACATTTTTGGTGGATTGGTGGCGTATGAAAATATCCTCTTTTCTGTCTATCAAAATTATAATAGAACAATTGATTTAGTTATAAGTGTTTTTATGTATATAAAGGAATTTATGTGATCTAAATACGTAATAAATTGCATATTTCTATTAATTAGCAATTTGTTTGAATTTATGGGTCTCGAAGGGTTTTTCCGGGTTTTATACTTAAGCGTCCTCTAGTAACGGCTATTAGCCTTATCCTTATCAGAATAACATTTCGGCTCCAAAATGTGGTTTGCAAATTTTACTTAGGTGTGAGTATTTATATTGTGTCACTCATGCAGAGTAGGGTTTTGATTCAAAGATATTGATTTATTGTTCGTTTGCAGATTTGTGTAGAACAGTGAAATATCAATTTCTATCTGAATATCTCAGCGAGAAGGTTCTGGATAGAGGATATTCGGGTTGCATTACATTGATATGGTAGGCTCGCAGAAGTTGATAAAATTAAACCCGATTTAGTATGTATATACGATAAGGTTCTAATGATTTGTGCAGTCTAGATATTAAGTTATACGACTGGGTTGAGAATGTTTTACTCGCTGAGAAAAATTCGGGGTCATTTAGTGCACAGTGTAATATCAACATACCAAATTCTTCATAGTAAACCACCAAGTAAACATGACAGGTTCTTAATAGAATATGTATCGTGCAATGTTAAGGTGTTGTTGGTATGAAGAGGCTTTTTAATGCTAAATCAGGCAGAGAATTTGGTTATCATGGTTAGGATGTAAGATTTTTTTTTATTTTTCATTACTAAAGACTTGGGTCATCAGAAAATGAGAACTAGATGCTGTCATGAGACAGTAATACCTGCACTAAGGTGTTTGCCTCCAAATACACGCTCCTACATATTGGGCGGCTTTCCAAAGAAATAGTCAAAATAATTCTATAATTTACATGTATTTATCAAATTGAGTATGAAATTCTCAGACCCTGTGACCAATAACTCAGAACCTCTTATATTTATTTTATACATGTTTAATTCATTATATACCAGTCTGAATTTTATTAATGATGTAAATTCATGCACGGATCTGTCGGGGGGGGGGGGGGGGTCAGGACCCCCCCCCCCCCCCCTGGAATTTACAAGGTTAAAAAATGTATGTACTAAAACAAGGAAAAAGTTACAATGGACCCCCCTTGGAAAATGCAGATCCCCCCCCCCCCCCTGTAAACACGAATATGTGTAAAATAAGTATGAAAAGTTAAACATTTAATTTGCGGCAATAGAAGTCACCACTACTCCCACCCCACCCCCCCACGATATAGGTTTTTGACGTTTGGGTGAGATTTACTTTAGGTTTTTTTTTTGATTGTCAATTTCTGGGATAGGATTTTTTTTTGACTGAGGAGGACCCCCCCCCCCAAAAAATTTCTGGATCCGCGTCTGAAATTAGATTTTGATATATGTTTTGCTCATAATAGGACCTTTTTAAATTTACTAACCCCCCCCCCCCCCCCCCCCCCCCCCTCGACACCACAATCACACAGCACATACTTTTTGGAATAGGCTAGATGGAAAAGGTTTGTTAAAATTTAATATCGTTTGTTATGAATTAATTTAAAATTTGTTCTTGTACTATACATGTGAACATGTAAATTTCTACATCACATCGAGTTGCGTCACCCATTATCATATTTATAGATTAAACACCATTTGGCACACCTCGGCCGATTCCCACTTCATCTGATAAGGTGATGGAATCGACGAAGGTTCGCCAAAATGGCACATGGCTGCAGTCTGGTGTGCATTGGATTAATTCATTTTGAGTTATAATTGGATTTATATTTCATGAAGTTGAGACACAGGGAGTCGGTAAGTAGAAGTTTTAGTATAGTGGGGGGTAAAATACACCCAAACTATTAGGTTAAAGTTTAAAAAGGGTGAAAGATCATCGCATGCCACACTAGACGAATTTCATATTGTGAAGTTATCTCCCGTTGTCGATGTGACATTCAGTTACTGCCAATATTGGTGCGGATCCAGAATTTTTTTCGGGAGTAGGGAGGGGGGTTCACATCTCAGTCAAAAAATTCCAGCCCAGAATTTCATGACAAGCAGGAGAAAAAAATGAAAACAAATAAACAAATAAAAAAACAATGATAGTGAGGTCAATGTTTTCTAAGTTTATAGGGAGAGGATGTCAAGAGTCATTTTTTACTTGCTACAGTATATAGTCTTGTTTAAATAACAAAGCAAATGCCAGATGGGGGGGGGGATGGGGGGATTCCAATCCTTCCTACCCACTTCCTGTCCCTGAAATAACAATGTATTTTGTTATTCCAGTTAAATAGTATATTTTTTTCCATTTGACTAATTATTATACATATTTTGTTTCTTGTGTTTAGTATGTCTGTCTATAAGTTGCAGAAATTAAATCCTAGTTAGCTTGCCCATAAGTTTTAAGTTGGATGGGCTATACAAATAGCTTCCACATTTTATAGGTTTATTATTGCCCGGATCGATAGATCCCGGGCGTATATTGTTTTTGTCCTGTCTGTTTGTCTGTTTGTCTGTTTATCTGTTTGTCTGTTTGTCTGTTGTCAACTTTAACCTTGGCCATAACTTTTGAACAATAAGAGATAGAGACTTCATATTTGGTATGCATACTCCACTAATAAAGTCCTTTCAAATGACATCAAGGTCAATGACCTTGTGACCTTGACTGTGACCTATATGCTAAAAATAGCTTTTTCCACTGTTTGTCATAACTTTTTAACCATAGGAGATAGGGACTTCATATTATATGCATATTCCACTAATAGAGTCCTTTCAAATGACATCAAGGTCAATGATCTTGTGACCTTGACTGTGACCTATATGCTATAAATAGCTTTTTCCACTGTTTGTCATAACTTTTGAACCATAGGAGATAAGGACTTCATATTTGGTATGCATACTCCACCGATTAAGTTCTTTCAAATGACACCATGGTCAATGACCTTGTGACCTTGACTGTGACCTATATGCTATAAATAGCTTTTTCCACTGTTTGTCATAACTTCTGAACCATAGGAGATAGGGACTTCATATTTTTTATGCATACTCCACCGATAAAATCCTTTCAAACGACGGCAAGGTCAATGATCTTGTGACCTTGACTGTGACCTATATGCTAAAAATAGCTCTTTACACTTTTTGCCATAACTTTTGAACCATAGGAGATAGGGACTTCATATTTAGTACACATACTCCAAATATATTAAGTTCTTTAACGAATTACACCATGGTCAATGACCTTGTGACCTTGACTGTGATCAATAGAAATGCTAAAAATAGATTTTTTGAACTTTGTTGCCGCCGGGCGCATAGTGTTTCACAAACACATCTTGTTTCTTATGTGACAATTTAATAAGACCTTTTATTTGGGTACCATTAATTTTTACCTCTGATCGCTTGACATGGGTCATACACATTTTTACAAGAAAAATACCAAACTTTAAACTCTGCCTAAATTTTGATCAGTAGGTGCTAGGGCTTTCATACTTATCATGACATATTGTATTCATTGTGAACTGTCAACAGGTATAAATATGTTTGAACTTGACCCTAGAGTTTGAACCACTTAAACAAAAAAATTAACCTTGGCAATTAACTTTTGAACAGGAATTACTAGGGATTTCTTTATTTCACATGTGCATTCCTAGTGACAAGACTTTCTTCTGATACTAACAATTTGAACCCTTTGACCTTGACCTTTGATTTTGACATATATTTGAGAAACTTCAACCTTCGCCATAGGCTTCCATACTGGGACATCAGTGTTTCACAAACACATCTTATCTTCATTATTTGGCGGTGTCTCGATATGAGGGAAGATGTATTCACAACAAACAAACAAATCACTAAAGAAAATATAAAACATGAATATGTTGGTCATGCATATCTCTGCAGGAAAAAAAAACAGCTTTTCAAATACTCCAACCATATCGTAACCCTTTCAAAACACTCATTTGAGCTTTTTTGGTTTCCTTAGCATATAATGTTTGTCGTAACGTGTTGTCCATCTGTTTGTCTGAAAACTTTTTACATTTTTAACTTCTCTAGAACCACTGGGCCAATTTTACCCAATTCATATAGAAATATGTACATTTGTATGTCAGACTCAGTCCATCTGTCTCAAGAAAATTAACCTTGGTTATCACGGTTATATCTACTGAATGAGAAGAGACATTCATATTAAACTTATGTATTAGTATATATATTTACCTGTGAGAATGGCATGGTTTTTTTTTTACATGTGACCTAGAAGTTTGACCAACTTGCAAAAAAATTAAATTGTTATAAATTCATCATTTTGAAAGAGAAAAGTTAGGGCATTCATATCATAATGCATGTATATTATTACCTGTGATAAGACCTTTCCAAATAAATCATGACTTTTACACTGTGACCTTGACCTTGAAGCGATCAAGCCTAACCTACTTTTCAAAAATGTTGCATTTGCTTATAACTTTTGATTGAGATGAGATATGACTCTCACATTTGACATGTACATAAATTACTCATAAGAATTCAAGGTGTTTCCCAGCATGCGATGTTTTTTATGCGCCCTAATTTTTTGGGGCGCATATTGTTTTTGTCCTGTCTGTTTGTCTGTTTGTCTGTTTATCTGTTTGTCTGTTTGTTTGTTGTCAACTTTAACCTTGGCCAAAACTTTTGAACCGTAAGAGATAGAGACTTCATATTTGGTATGCATACTCCTCTAATAAAGTTCTTTCAAATGACATCAAGGTCAATGACCTTGTGACGTTGACTGTGACCTATATGCTAAAAATAGGTTTTTCAACTGTTTGTCACAACTTTTGAACCATAAGAAATAGAGACTTCATAATTAGTATGCATACTCCTCTAATAAAGTTCTTTCAAACAACACCAAGGTCAATGACCATGTGAAGTTAACTGTGACCTTTATACTAAAAATAGCTTTTTCTACTTTTTGCCATAACTTTTGAACCATAGGAGATAGGGACTTCATATTCAGTATGCATACCCCACTAATTAAGTTCTTACAAATAACACCAAGGTCAATGACCATGTGACCTTGACTGTGACCTTTATACTTAAAATAGCTTTTTCCACAACCTTTGAACCATAGAAGATAGGGACTTCATATTTGTTATGCATACTGCACTAATTAAGTTCCTTCAAATGACATCAAGGTCAATGACCTTGTGACCTTGACTGTGACCTATATGCTAAAAATAGCTTTTTCCACTTTTTGCCGTAACTTTTGAACCATAAGAGATAAGGACTTCATATTTAGTATGCATACTTCACTAATAAAGTTCTTTCAAACAACACCAAGGTCAATGATTATGTGAAGTTAACTGTGACCTTTATACTAAAAATAGCTTTTTCTACTTTTTGCCATAACTTTTGAACCATAGGAGATAGAGACTTCATATTTAGTATGCATACCCCACTAATTAAGTTCTTACAAATAACACCAAGGTCAATGACCTTGTGACGTTTACTGTGAACTATATGCTAAAATAGCTTTTTCGAACTTTGTTGACGCCGGGCGCATAGTGTTTCACAAACACATCTTGTTACCCCTTGACGTTGATGTTTTACATAATTTTCAAAATATTTAACTCTCCTAAAAGATGATTAGGCTTCTGAGTAACATTAAGGAAGACTTCAAGGAAGACAGGGCTTTTTGCATTAAAAAACGTCATTTTTCAACCCACATTTGACCCCCCGGGGCAAAATCTAAATTCCAAAACCTTACTGCACATCTACATGACCCCACCAACCATCTCCCAAAAGATGATTAGGCTGCTGAGTAAAATGTAAGAGGAGTTCAGGGAAAACAAGGCTCTTTGTATGAGAAAAAGGTTATTTTGACCCCCATTTGATCCCCTGGGGTAAAATCTTAATTTCTGAAACCTTACTGCACATGTACATGACACCACCAACCATCTCCCAAAAGGTGATTAAGCTGCTGAGTAAAATGTAGAAGGAGTTCAGGGAAGACGGGACTTTTTGCATAAAAAACGTCATTTTTTGACCCCCATTTGACCCCCCGGGGCAAAATCTAAATTCCAAAACCTTACTGCACATCTACATGTCACCACTAATCATCCCACAAAAGATGATTAGGCTGCTAAGTAAAATATAAGAGGAGTTCAGGGTATATGGGGCTTTTTACATAAATAACGTCATTTTTCGACCCCCATTTGACCCCCGGGGGCAAAATTAAAATTCCGAAACCTTACTGCACATCTACATGACCCCACCAACCATCTCCCAAAAGATGATTAGGCTACTGTGTAAAATGTAGAAGGAGTTCAGGGAAGACGGGACTTTTTGCACAAAAAACGTCATTTTTCGACCCCCATTTGACCCCCTGGGGCAAAATTAAAATTCCGAAAATTTATTGCACATCTACATGACACCACCAACCATCTCCCAACAGATGATTAGGCTACTGTGTATAATGTTAGAGGAGTTCAGGGAAGACGGGGATTTTTGCATAAAAAACGTCATTTTTCTACCCCCTTTTGACCCCCCGGGGCAAAATCAAAATTCCAAAACCTTACTGCACATCTACATGACACCACCAACCATCTCCCAAAAGATGATTATAGGCTACTGTGTAAAATGTAAGAGGAGTAGGGGAAGACGGGGCTTTTTGCATAAAACGTGATTTTTAAAAGTTCCCATTTGACCCCCCGGGGCAAAATCAAAATTCCGAAACCTTACTGCACATCTACATGACACCACCAACCATCTCCCAAAAGATGATTAGGCTACTGTGTAAAATGTAAGAGGAGTTCAGGGAAGATGGGGCTTTTTACATAAAAAACGTCATTTTTCTACCCCATTTGACCCCGGGGCAAAATTAAAATTCCGAAACCTTACTGCACATCTACATGACACCACCAACCATCCCCCAAAAGGTGATTTGGCTGCTGAGTAAAACGTAGAAGGAGTTCAGGGAAGACGAGAATTTTTGCACAAAAAAGTCATTTTTCGACCCCCATTTGACCCCCCGGGGCAAAATCTATATTACACCACCAATCATCCCCCAAAAGGTGATTTGGCTGCTGAGTAAAATGTAGAAGGAGTTCAGGGAAGACGGGACTTTTTGCACAAAAAACGTCATTTTTCGACCCCCATTTGACCCCCTGGGGCAAAATCAAAATTCCGAAACCTTACTGCACATCAACATGACACCACCAATCATCCCCCAAAATGTGATTAGGCTGCTGAGTAAAATGTAGAAGGAGTTCAGGGAAGACGGGACTTTTTGCACAAAAAACGTCATTTTTCGACCCCCATTTGACCCCCCGGGGCAAAATCAAAATTCCGAAACCTTACTGCACATCTACATGACACCACTAATCATCCCACAAAAGATGATTAGGCTGCTAAGTAAAATGTAAGAGAAGTTCAGGGAAGATGGGGCTTTTTGCATAAAAAAAGTCATTTTTCGACCCATTTGACCCCCGGGGCAAAATCTAAATTCCGAAACCTTACTGCACATCTACATGACACCACCAACCATCTCTTAAAAGATGATTAAGCTACTGTGTAAAATGCGGGGGGAGTTAGGGAAGAAAAGTGTGACAGACGGACGGACGGACGGACGGACGGACATGAGTAACAACAATATACCCGAACTTTCTTTAGAAAGTGCGGGTATAATAAAGTAAACTGTTAAAAATGGTGTGCACCAAAAAGGAGCACATGGTTACACAAACTATTAGAATAGTAACAGGATATCACTTGTTTCAGCACTTTAAAGCTTGTAGGCAGATTGTATAACTTCAATACTTATATTT